>NC_134590.1:38862500-38977500 GCF_037038515.1 Microtus pennsylvanicus
CGCTGTCCACACCCACTAATCACACCTCCCCAACTCATATACCACTTATTGAGACCACACATAAATAAGCCATGAAAACATATACCATGCACACACACACACACACACACACCATAGTTATAGGAACATATACACAAAACTCAGACCACACAAAGACAGACATACACAGCAGCACACACATAAATACTTCACTCAGCCATAGGCACATACACACAAAATTCACACGACACACACACATACATACATAGAATACAAACACACACACACACACACAAACACATGCATACAACTATAAATATATAAACACATACATACACCACAGGCATGCATGCATGCACACACAACACCCAGTCACAATCAAAAGTGAAACAAAATTTTCTAGAATATCTAAAGCATATTTAAAAATGCAATTTCATAGGGCAATAAAATCTGTTGCAAATCTAAAAGTAAACTTTATTGTGAAAATAAATAACATTAGATAGAATAACGTTGAGTGAAAGACTTGTCTTCAGCTTGCAGAGATTCCTTTGCTTGCAGGCATTTTCTCAGATCATTCATTTTCTCATTTCATCTTCCCTTTTCGTATTCTGTGAAAAGTCACATGAGATTATTATTTACATTTGAATCTATTAAATATCCTCCCAAACACTAGCATATATGTTTGCTAAATTTAATCTAATTCTGGTTAATTCTGCAATTAATTGCAGAGATCTCTCTAACTTTTGTTTTCCAACTTATCTATTGAATATCACTCATTCAGAGATTTTTCAGATAGGCACGAATAGAACAAAAAGCTTTTTATTTTATTTACTTATATATTTATTTATGTTTACTTTTTGAGCCTGGTCTTAAACTCTACCTACTTCTGCCTCCCAACTGTTAGAATTAAATATGTGTACCGACACTGCCCAGCTAAATCAACAAGCTTTATTTTTTTTGCAATGTTTATTTTTACTAAATTTTTTATTGAGCCCTACATTATTCTCTATTTGCATAATATTAAGTATTATCCCTTACTGAGATTTCCCCTCAAAAATACTGAGAAAAGGATGTTTTTATATTGTGGTTTCCTATTTATAAGACCCAGTTTTTATAGTGATAAATTTTACATTAGCTCTGTAAACATCATGGTACATTTTATATCCTCATTTCTGTCCTCAAAAAAGGCAGAGCCATTCAAAACAATGTATTAATTCATTAATAAAACTTACTTAGAATACAAACATATATTGGTGAGTACTAGTACATCTAGATATACTTTAAATAGAGTAACTCATTTAAAAGTTGTCTTAAAAAAGAGAAATCAAGCATAACATTTAAAAATTGCCTAAGAATGCCTAATTTATGAGTCCTTGCATAAGTATAATATTGAATAAATGGATGATAGATTTGTTTACAGAATACTATATATTATTCCACTAAAGCCTACAAAATTTAAATACTTGTTGAACTATGATATTATCAAAATTATGACTAAATTATGTTAAAAATATTTCTCAATGATTAAACATATGTGTTTATTTTTTATTTTTTTTATTTTTTTAAATTTATTTATTAAAGATTTCTGTCTCTTCCCCGCCACCGCCTCCCATTTCCCTCCCCCTCCCCCAATTAAGTCTCCCCCCCAGCCCGAAAAGCAATCAGGGTTCCCTGTCCTGTGGGAAGTCCAAGGAACCCCCACCTCCATCCAGGTCTAGTAGGTTGAGCATCCAAACTGCCTAGGCTCCCACAAAGCCAGTGCGTGCAGTAGGATCAGAAACCCATTGCCATTGTTCTTGAGTAAAGGAGACAGAGACAGAGACCTAAATTGGAGCACAGGACTGAAATCTCAAGGTCCAAATCAGGAGCAGAAAGAGAGAGAGCACGAGCAAGGAACTCAGGACCGCGAGGGGTGCACCCACACATTGAGACAATGGGGATGTTCTATTGGGAACTCACCAAGGCCAGCTGGCCTGGGTCTGGAAAAGCCTGGGATAAAACCGGACTCTCTAAACATATGTGTTTAATAACATCAAAAATTTTGTAATTAATTCTTATTAGCTTTGACACATTAAAACAACACCAATAATTGCAGAACTGAAATGAAAATTTTATCATTAACCATTCTTCGTTATTACTACAACTTCAATTACAAAAAAATACTGTCTAGACAAAACACAACTGCTGATTATATTTATAAGGATCACATTCTGTTCCAACAAAAAGTGAGAAATTTTTCTCCATTTAAATATTTTCTCTACATCAAGATTAGCACTGAATATGGTGTATGTGTGAAATGTGTTTACATGTTTGTGTTTTACTTTTGTCAGATATCTATCTAATTATTATATCACTCCATCGTATGCCTATTTAATGAACGTTGATGTTGGAAGCAATGCATATGAGTTGAGAGAAAATAAGTGGGAATATCCATGTGTTTCTCTTGGTTTGACTATACATCTAAAACTGTTCAAAATCTAATAAAATTGCAGTAAATTATTCACAAGAGCAAAATTTTCAGTTACTACGTGGGTAATTATTACAATCAAGAGACCGAATAGTTCTTTGGGAGAATAAAGGAGATCTGAGTTTGTTGATACAATCCTTGATGTTCTTAAGTAAGACAAATGATATAATAATATAAATAAGATCTCTGGGCTATCTAGGCTCTGGGTTCTAACCCTTCAGGCAGTGTCAGGGATAGATTCTTGTTGAAATAGGTGCGGCAGGGCTGTGTCCCCAGCACCCCGCAGCCCGCACGGCTAGCATTACCCAAAATAATTACACGGAAACCGTATTCTTTTAAACACCGCTTGGCCCATTTCTATTTAGCCTCTTCTAGGCTAGCTCTCACACCTAGACTAGCCCATTTCTAATAATCTGCTGTAGCCCACGAGCTGGCTTACCAGGAATGATCTTAACCTGCGTCTGTCTGGAATGGGAGAACCATGGCGACTCCTGACTCAGCTTCTTCCTCCCAGCCTTCTGTTCTGTTTACTCCTCCCACCTAAGGGTGGGCCTATCAAATGGGTCTAGCAGTTTCTTTATTGCTTAACCAATGAAATCAACAGATTGATATATGACACTCCCACAGACTCTCTCTCAGAGTATGAGTTTCATGCTGGGTCACTTTTAGTTAGCAGCTCCCATAAAGCTGTGCCACCTTTACCCCCACATATCTTGAATCAAAAAGTCAATGAGATTATGCCTAATTATATTCTGCTATACTTGTAGATCATTACCTAGCCTAAACGTCACCAGAGAGGTTCCACTAACAACTGAGGGAAACAGATATAAAGACCCATAGTAAAACGTTAGGCGGATCACAGGGAATCCTGTGGAAAAGAGGGAGAAAGGAATATGGGAGCAAGAGGGGTCAAGGACAAAACAAGAAAATACACAGAATCACCAAACTTTGGTTCATGGGAGCTCACAGAGACTGAACTAACAACCAGGAGGCCTTCAAGGGACTGACTTAGGCCCTTCTGCACAAATGTTAAAGTTACATAGCTTGGTCTTATTTTTGGTTTCCTAACACTGGGAGCAAGGACTGTCTCTGACTTTGTTGTTCTTCCGCAGGGCCTGGGTTAGATTCCTAGTATTCTCATCGAAGTTTGTAACTATCTTTAATTCCAATGCTAAGGTATACAATCTCCTCACTAGTCCTTATGATACCAGGAATTGTGGTACCCAAACATACATGTATATAACATATCAATGCACACAAAAATTAAAGAATATTAAAATATAACATTGATTTAACAATGTAAACAATTGGAAAAGAAATCATTTTTGAAATTTTAGTGACTGTTCTAAAGGTTGTTATTGTTGATTTTTAATTTAATTAATTGCTTAAAAATCATATATATGTTTCTTTAGCTATGAAATATTTAATCATTAAGATTTCTTAGGACACATACTATTCAATTTTAGAGATCTTAAATTGTTAATTGTTGGGTATTTGTGGAAACAAATCTAATTTTTCTCATCAATTAAACAGTAAATCTAAAAATTAAAGTGTTTGCAAATATTATGAGTACACGTTCTACATTTTCACTAGCTATGTTTAAATATATCTAATTATAATAATACAAAAGAAACTTGTGCAAGTATTTTCATGCATTAATAATCTTTAAAATTTAGTTTTATTCTCAAAAAAAAAGAACAGTATCTAAACTGGAAAACTCTCTCCTAAATGTTCATAGTAAAGCTAGTATAATGAATACCATGCAAGAAACAACAATTTCCAGTGATTGTAGAGGATTTTTACAGCTTCAAATGGATGATTGTTACACAAGCAATTTTATAGAACATGTGAAATTTAAGTCATTGGAAACATTCTTAGCTGACATTTTTACTTTTCAGAAATAGCCTTAATGTACCTCCATTACCTGTAGATGAGTCACAAATCCAAATGTGTTAGGTAAGTAGGAAAGTGTAAAAGGTAGAAAGCCTCCCAAAGAATGCTTGGCTCTCCTCTGGGCAATCTATTCCAGATCAACCCGAGAATAACAATTGCAATCTTATAAATTTTATAGCTTATGTATTAAAACAGACCTCATGCTCCAATATAAAAAGTTATGCATGAATATGTTCAAAGCTGCCCATATGCAAGCTTTATAAGTTAACTAAACTTGTAGGGATAAAGGGGAGATGAAAGCATGCTGATTAAAATTGGATGGGCATGAAAGCATATGGTACTGGAGGCAATATAGAGAGTTATAACAAAGACCAAAGCCTTCTGAGAAGTCACATGAAAACTTACTATGATAGACATTTCCTAAACCATAAAAAGAATCACTATAAAATGAACATGGCAGTACCCCAGCTATCCAATACCAGAAATTATTAACATCTATTTGAATTGTTGGCCAAAGAGGTTTCATAGATTATCCCCACAAACATCCCAAAATAGTTCCATGCAATTGATGATCCTCTGCAATATTATGGTGAGACCCTATTTTTGAAGAAAATGCATCCCTGTGTATGGAACATGGGGTATTGAACTGGTGCTCAAATAGAAAGTTCAACATTGTTGACTAGCATTCTTAGTGGTGGAAAGTACTAGAAAAGTTATTGGAGGAAAAAAGTAAAGATCAATCCCCCCTTGCTTTGGACTGCTACAAACTACAGAAGTAACCAATCTGAAAGAAATACACACTTATGCTTAGTGACACAAATGCTATGGTAGCAACCAACTCCTTTTGTTTGATAAAGCTGTTTTGGAACCTGCATTTGATGCTGTTAATAAGACCAAGAACCTGAGACTAGATAAATCATGGGTTTTAGAGGAAAATCTTGTACAATTATTTTGCAAAATCAATTTAGCAATTAAATGACTCCTGACACTATATTGATATGCTTATCCATAGATGAGGGCACAGCTGAACCATCATCATTTTTCTTTCCATGAATAGTAATTAACACAGAGAAATGCTACTGTAAAATACGCTGAGTATGAGAGAATTTATACCACTCAGACCAAAATGTGAACCTTTTTGTCCTCCTCCCCTTGATGGTCAAGTATCTATGCAGAAGACAAGGCAGAATACTGAAAAAGCCAAAGGTGGTGCATTACTTAGAGGCGACAGTATTTATAAGATAGAAGCAAACTGATGTGTATATGTACTGAAAGATACTCTGACAACATTAACAAGACATGGGTAAAAAGGAGTGGGTATAAAGTCCCAACCCTAGCCAAAAAATTTCTTGCAATTAATAGCAAAAATCAGTTTTCTTCAGTCAACTGAATCTGGTTATATCAGCCACACGTCATGGCAGGCTCAGGCTCAGGAGAAAGTGGTCTCCACCAATTGAGTTGTAGTTTTCTTTGGGAGTTTGTTTTTATGACAGAGAGTAAGAACAGAAAGTTAGGTGATTAGAGGGCATGGAAATGGTCTGGGAGGCATTGGAGTCAGGATATGATAAAATTGAATGAAAAGTTTTAAAAAGGTGAAACAAAATTAAACTAAATTTCAGAATACAATATCTTTTTGGAAATGTTTATGATTGAAGGTTCATAGTATTTTTGATCACATAACAGTTTTGTCTCAAAGTCTAAAAGATTTATTGAGTTTGGATAATAAAATATATGATTATTATTGGTGGTATATCAATTTTATGTGCATTATAAATTTTTTGTTATTAGGCTTATAAACAAGAAACTAAGTCTAATAGTTTATTGAGGTTTTGCATGGGTTCTTCAGGGTAATAAATTCTTGACCTGATAACAATTTATTGACAAAGTTTTGAGTTTTGGTTGTGTAGGTTTTCAACAGATCACCATATATATTATAATATGAATTAAATGTTTCACCTGCATTTAAATAGTAAATCTAATAAATGCTGACTAATTTCAAAACGATGTTATTTATTCGTTGAAATTAACTCAGGGAATTGAAGAATATGACTGTTTCAAGTTTTAGAATCGGGTACAACTAGATGTATAATATGGAAATGTTTCTTTTAAAATTATGGACCTATGTTATTTGGAAATATTTATTAAATACTATTATAGAGATACAAATTCAATTACTCATTTGCCATATCCAAAATACTGGAGAAATATACCAGAAGTTTCAGAATCAACATGACTAGTTGTCATCGTCCCAAAGAATTCCACAATAACCTGGAACGGAGTATAGCAAAGATTTCTTTATTTGGGGATAAACTCACAGTAGAGGTAGCGATCTGCAGTCCTCTGTGTGTGCTGGGAACCGGAACTGAATCCAGCAGGAAAGAGTGCCTCACACAATTCCCGGGTGCATTTATAGTATATGATACCGTGCCCAAAGTGGGCCGGTATCTTAAAGGTTGTTGGCTGAAGGAGTTCCCACAACTAGTACTAGTGATTATTACTACAGAAAAGTACAGTTAATGTGCTAAGCACTACTGGATTTAGACAACCATAGTATAAATATTTTTTTTTTAAATTACCTACAAGTTGGGCAGTGGTGGCACACACTTTTAATCACAGAACTCGGGAGGCAAAGGCAGGCAGATGTCTGTGAGTCTGAGGTCAGCCTAGTCTACAGAGCAAGTTCCAGGATGGGCTCCAAAGCTGACCAGAAAAAACCCCTTCTCGAAAAACCAAAGCAAGCACACACACACACACACACACACACACACCATAAAATTAGCTATTAGCTATAATAATTTCTCTAAGTGATTAGTCTACCAATTAATTTCACAAATTTGGGTTGTTGTTTTGTAAGGAATTCTGTTTTAAGGGCTTACTCTGATCCTGAATTCTATAATTACATAAAGATAAAAACTCAAATCTGCAATTCTTCACCCCTCAATCATTAGGATTGGTCTATATTTAATACTTGTGAATCACATAATAGTACATAGTATTTTTGTAAATGTTGTGAAATCATTCCAGAGCCATGTAAGATAATCATATCTCAGACAGCAGCCCCAGTATATGTATTCCAAGCATATCTCAGTAACATAAGAAAACAGAAATGGCAACTCAGCTACAGTCTAATTTGTGATGTTCTTATATAAATTAAAGAATATTTCCTATTGTATTTAAAGTCGTTCATATTTCTACTGTGCTGTGCCATTAGTTTTTATTTCTAGAAAAAATTTATTATTATTTTATTAGACTTTCCCTATCTTTATGGAAATACATTTATCTAAAACGCTGATCAAATTTTCCTATAAAACTTGAAATTATATTCACTGCTGTTTTATTATCTGTACCCTTATGAGTATTTGTTATTTTTTCTCATTATAAAACAACAGAAGCAAATTGGGGATTTACCTAAAAGTCATTTTATCATCTAATTTTATTTCAATGCTCTTCACATTTATGAACAGTGACTTAAAAGTGACAGATATTAGAAGATAAAATTCATTTTCATTTCCCAATTACAATTAATTTATATAGGTTGGATAAAGTATTCTCTACAGCATTCATATAAAACTTTGTATTAGTTCACGAGGAATGTTTTTAATAAAGCTTTTACATATTGGAATAGTTACCCTCAGTAGTTGGAGAAGTGTGATTACCCATTTCCAGAAAAATCGAAAAGCCTCATGATATCAGTATTTTTCACTTGGGTCATAATAAATTAAATAATATAATGGTAGGTTTTGCTTAAACCTGACAGCATTTTCTGTAGAGGATAGACGTAATTTTTTTATATATGTGAACATGTTTCCAGAAGAACTTACTATCTGAACTTATAAAGAAGCTGTGAAAAATGACAATTCTCAGTTTGGTTACCTTTCCTATGGGCAACTGAATATAACAAATAGGAATAAGAAAGATAAGATTTTTTTCCTTCTTGTCAGACAACATGCAGTAAGTCTCAGATGTCTTGTTCTTGCATATAATTCTGAATCCCCTGTTTGTGACCATAGCAATTGTTGATTTTACATGGATGGATATCCAGCACGGAGAAAGGTCAATCATAGGATGTCTTATTCTCAGTAATCATGAAAGCCAATTCATTTATTAAAAAAAGGTTTATTAATTTTGAAATACATATTACTTTTGCAATAGTATAAACTATAAAACTGTCAAATCAAAGTGTAATTAGAAATGTGCAACACACAAACACATAAACACACACAAATTAATCTTCAGCACAAACCTAAAACTATGTAGATCTAATCTCCAGATACAAATCTAATCCATACTTATTAGCAAGTTCACTGCAATTAATTGACCAGAATGTATCCCTGAGATTTCAACCATATTTTCTTTTTCCATTTGTTAAGAATCACGGTGAGAGGAAATAGCCAAAGTACCCAAGTGAGGAGGCAGGTCAGTGTAAAACAGAATCTTGTTTCTTTTTACACAGTCACTTCTCAGCGTTTCTAAAAATATGAGGCAGGATGACATTTACTTAAGAATCAGCACTTTCATGTTCACATCCTGTCCTCTCATCTTAAGTTTAAAAAGCTACATTTACTTTAAAGTGCATGTGCTAACAGGAAAAGATGACAGGCCTATTTCTTGATGATTTCATGGTAGAAGATGAAAACTTGTAATTTCAAGGCTGTACACCATCAGAACTATTTTAAAAAGTGTTTCATCTTCTCATTACTTTGTCACTATTCACAAAACTTCGGAAAAAATTAACATGGCTACACCTAACTTTGACACAAAGTCTCCATAGTGGTATAAGAAATGGAGAAATTTGACTTTTGTTTAGGTTCAATGAGTATATCAAAAAATGTTCTTGGATATTCATCAGTATGGCTATAGGACAGGGCCATTCCCTCTCCTCAGCTGCCCAAGGAACTAACTGGGGACATCTCCCTGGACACCTGGGAGCCCCTCTAGAGTCAAGTCTCTCGCCAACCCTAAGATGGCTCCCTTAATTAGGATATATACTTCTCTGCTCCCATATCCACCCTTCCTTTATCCCAACCATCCCATTCCCCCAAGCTCCCCCCATCCTCCCCTTCTCACTTTTCTCTCCCCATTTCCCCTTACCCCCATCCCACTCCACCCCTAAGTTCCCAATTTTTGCCCGGCAATCTTGCATATTGCCATAGAACCTTCATCTGGCGATGGATGGAGATAGAGACCAGAGACCCACACTGGAGCACTGGAATGAGCTCCTAAGGTCCAAATGAGGAGCAGAAGGAGGGTGAACATGAGCAAGGAAGTCAGGACCGCGAGGGGGGCACCCACCCACTGAGTCAGTGGGGCTGATCTATTGGGAGCTCACCAAGGCCAGCTGGACTGGGACTGAAAAAGCATGGGATAAAACCAGACTCTGAGGATGGTGGACAATGAGGGCTGATGAGAAGCCAAGGACATTGGCACTGGGTTTTGATCCTACTGCATGTACTGGCTTTGTGGGAGCCTAGTCTGTTTGGATGCTCACCTTCCTAGACCTGGATGGAGAGGAGAGGACCTTGGACTTTCCACAGGACAGGGAACCCTGACTGCTCTTTGGACTAGAGAGGGAGAGGGAAAGGAGTGGGGAGAGGGGGGATGGGAGGCGGGGAGGAGGCAGAAATTTTTTCAATAATAATAAAAAAATAAAAAAATGTTCTTGGAAATGCTCACTTTCATGTACATGGAAATGACACGTGGTGAGGCTATTCCCATTTCAAACCGAGAAAACCGAGGTTATAAGATGTTCAACATGCTCATATCACGTAGCTTATTAGTGAGAGTTGGTTATTTCTAAGGCCTGCCGACAGGATTCAGACAAAACCTTACTAAATTTCACTTGTCCCTATTCTATTAATAAAGTAAATTCCCATAAAAAAGCAATCCTTAAGTAAACTTGCAGTGACTCAGATGTTCACCTTACTTTAATTTCATCACCATGGTACTCATTGGAGTTGTCTGCACTAGGCTAATAAGAAGAAGTTAACATATATCCGTGTGCAACAAAGACTAAGAAAATCAGTTTGCTTGTCAGCTGAATCTGGTCGTAGAACCTAAGATACCTCTACATATTTAGGGGAGATTAGCAACATTGAATTTTTTAGATATAACAGATACTATGGACTGAGTAAATTATTTGACATAACCTCCATCAAAGTAGGTTAAGTTTATAATTTATGAGTATAGATTTATAGTAAAATTAACAAATTTGAGAAAATTTGTAAGCTGCTGCTTTATCAGAATTTTGAATTACATTAAATATAACTCGAAAAATTTTATAATTAAGTATGTAAATCAGTGAATTTTTAACCAGCTTTATGAGTAGTTTTCTATTGTTTAGAAGGGTTATAAATTTGGCTTTTAGAACATGAATATTTGTGAAGTCAAAGACTATATTACTGTAAAGAATGAATTATAATCAGCTGCAAAAATCCGATGGATCATCATATATGGACTTAAATTGTTTGGAGAAAAAAATAATCTAAGAAATTCTTACCGAGTAAAGAATCTGAAGGAACTAAAGCACAAAAATGTGTTCTGATTACCAGAAATAGACAATTTGAACCATTGTAAGTGTAAATTTGCTATAATAAAGGAATCTTCAAGACCACATTGCTGTCACTTACAATTCAGTTTATAACAGTGTTCACCCTTCCATTGTACAGTCTTAGGCTTATTTACTTCCTGAAAATTCACTGCATGAGTCTTTTATTCATTGGAAAGATATTTCAGCTATAGCTAAGCTGAGATAGAAGTGAGAATGTTGCTTTTACACTTGGGTTCAGTGACTATGTTAGCACACATTATTAGGTACATATGACCATTATAAGAATGTTTATAATTTTTAACTTCTTTTTTTCAAATGCAGAAATATTTTGGCATTACTCTAAATATTAATGGTAAAATTTCCCGTTTTCATTAGAAAATTATCATGTCATTATTAAAGCCAATGACTCATTTACAAAAGTACAAACAGGTTTGTGTGTGTGTGTGTGTGTGTGTGTGTGTGTGTGTGTGTGTGTACGTGTGTGAGAGAAAAAGGGTGTGATGTAAGTGTCTTTTTTTTTTTTTTCTGCATCCCTGAATTGGCTAAGCGCTGGCTTACAGATTTTAGCAAATTTAGTCTAGGTGTTGAGGAACTGGCTTAGTTGATAAACTTACGATTTTTATCCCTGCACCATGCTAAAAAAAAAAATGCCCACAGCTGAGCACTGGGCTGAACTCCCAGAGCTCAGTAGAAAAGAGGGAGGAGTGATAATAAGGACAAAGGGGTTGAGGCCATGACAAGGATACTCACAGAAACAGCTGACATAACTTACTCTGGACTGACAGTGGGGGAACCTGCATAGGACCAAACTTGGGCCTCCTAATGTGGGTGACAGTTGTGTGGCTGGGGCAGTCTGTGAGGTCACTGGCAGGGGGTCAAAGAATTGTCCATAGTGCTTGAACTCGCTTTTTGATGCCCATTTTCTTGGGAGGGATACCTTGATCAGCCTAGATATAGCGGGGTGGACCTTGGTCCTGCCTCAAAATGATATGCCAGGCTTTGTTGATTCCCCATGGGAAGCCTTACCCTCTCTGAGGAGTAGATGGGAGGTGGGGGGGGGGGCAGGTGGAGGCTGCAGGAGGAGGGGACAGAGTGGAAACTAGGATTGGAATGTAAAATGAAAAAGGATTGTTTTAAAAATAAAATAATATCTAGCTGTACAGTCAGAAGCTTGTAATATTAATGCTTGGCAGGTGGGACAGCAAGTTTCCTAGGCTTGCTGAGTAGTATAAGAGAAGTGTGGCCCAGGTCCCAGTGGCAAAGGCTGACACAATTCAAAGAAATACAAAACAAATAAACAACAAACAAACACAAAAAATTTCATATCTAAGATAGACAGCTCCTGGGCAAGGGCACCTAAAACTGCCCCTGCCCCCCCCACACCCACATTCACAACACACATACACACACAAACACACACACATTCACAACACACATACACACACACATACACACACTTACACAGACATATATATACACACACAACACATTCACACATATGCACGGCAACAAGAACAGACACATAAACACATACACAATTAAAAAAGAAGGAAAGATGAGGAAGGGAGGAAGGGAGGGAGAGAGAGAGAGAGGAGGAGGAGAAGCAATCCAGCTGACCTTATGCTTTCTATGTGTGACTTTTGCAACTTTTAGGGTTCAGATTCTTCAGCACTGGGCAGAACTACCTTGGAAACTTTCAATTTCAAAACTTTTATTATCTTACTACTAAAATACAAACCCTGTTTGTGTAAACAGATTAATTATTTTCACTTTTAAGTAAAAAAAATTCCTCATCTGAAAACCTAAAAATAGAATAATCAATTGAGTCTCAGATCCATTTCCTCATGACCCAATGCAATCCAGACTCATAATCACCCCCGCCATTGTATCTATAAACTCCAGTGTGGGAAACTCCTGGACTCAGATTGCTGAAGTTTCTTCATTTATTTATTTACTGTGAAACCTTTACTTTTATTTTCCTAACCTCTGTTCTACATTTTAAATCAGGTTATTTTTGTTATTTTTCTAACTTTTCCAACAGATCTCAGTGATTTCTTAGTTTAGTCAAGTTTCTCTACTACTGCTTAACTCTAATGTCCTTAAATCAATTTTTAGAATGGTGATGATTAGTAAATTAAAATTGAGTCTCAGCAATACGGAATGCAAAATGATCTTGTTGCATTTTAAATCATGGAACATACTCAGACAACTATTAGGCTTTCAACAATAGATTAGACTGAGATTTCACTTTAAATGAGCCCATCACAAACATTACTTTCCATAAAGTGATACTGTCTGGGGAGATTTGCACAAGGCACTAAATGAGAGATGATTATTCTCTTTCTCAGCTTTTTTTTTTCCTTTGGGAAAAGACAACATGTTTTAAAGCATAATGATGACTGAAGAAACTAGATAATTTTTAAAAAAATGTTTACTAGCCATTTGCGCTGCTTTTGAGGAATCTTTCTTCACTTCCCTTCCCTAAACCCCATTTTAACTGCTTTTTTTTTTTTGTTGCTATTTTGCTGCTTTAACTGTTTGGGTTCCTGTGTGTTTTAAACATAAATCTCTCAGATGTCCAGCTGGCAAAGGTTTTTCTCCTGTTATGTGGGCTGTCTTGTTGCTGTTTCCTTTGCTGTGCTGAAGCTCTTACTGAGATTGTTTTAATAATCTCATTTCTGAGTTAACAGAGTTATATGGAGGAAGTCTTCCCCTCTGCCTTGATGTTGAAGTATGCTTTTTCCTCTGTCAGATGCAGGGCCTTAAGGTTCTTGATACATTTGAACTTGGCTCCTCTGTAAGTTGAGAGGTAAGGGTTTACATTTTTCCATATTGAAAACCAGTCTTCCAAGCATCATTTGTTGAAGATCCTATCTTTCCTCCAATCAAGAAAAGTCCTGTGAAATCCTATCATCCAGTTATGTCACGGCTATAGCACACATGAACGCCCTTAAGTTTTTGTTATCTACATAAAACCTACATAATATCAAGCCAATTATATTCTCTTAGGGACTGCTGAGTGGTATATCTGGGGACAAAACCCCAGCTGAAGCACTCTTTGCACTTGATAGCAGCTAGAGGAAAAAGAATTGGGAAAGATAATACTTTTCAGCAATGTGCCCACTGGTAGGCTTCAGATGTTCACCCCAGGGAATGATGTCATGTGCATAAACATATAAGCGTAGGTAGCAGATTAAAAACATAAATAAATTATGTCTGCAGAGATTGAGAATACTGCTTTGAAGAATGATTTTTTTAGTTCCAGGGACCCATGTCACGTGGCTCACACCAACTGTAAATCCAGCTGTAGCGTATTTAATGCTGTAGCCTCTATTGGTACTAGAACTCATACGAACATATTTACACAAAGACATACACACATACTATACATAAATATTTATAATTATGTTTATATTATAATATAGATACTTTAAAATGAACTCAAATTTTAAGAGAACATTAAGTTGGTAGAGAGATACGACAAGAATCCTGGGGGATTTGGAATGAAAAAACAAGACCTGATTGTCATTGAGATACATTAGATGATTTAAAAAATCTTCAAAGAATAAATACCAATTAAAGTAATGAATAATTATTAAAAGTTTCAATGTGAAAAATGTATCAATTTATTTTAATTATCAATCATTTATTTTGTCATCTAAATAATATACAAAAATAAAAAAATGAAAGTATGCTGAAAACAAATAAGTTAATTAACTCACATATCTACAAACTTTCTATTGAATTGACATATATTCCCCTAAGTATAATTGTTGAAGGAAAATTTCAATGATATGTATTCTCATGTGAAGGTCTTTGTAATCATCCAAAAAATTAGTTACTTCAAATGTACCCTTTTCAAATTCACCTTGAGAACTAAATACATATTTTAGAAAATATATATTCTTCCAAAGGAAATTAAATTGATTATTTGTTCATTAAAATAATGTAAAATGATAAGCTCTGAAAATATACATACAAGTAATACAATAGAGACTGAACAGGGTACCTGTGTGTTTCAAAATATACATGTATATTCACATATGTATATATGTGACAACAATTAATGTGGAAAAGAGACAGTCAATTTGAAAAAGAACAAGAAGAAGTATTTTGGATGAAGAAAAAGGACATGGGGGACAACCTACTCTATAAGCCCTCCATACTGGGGCAAAACCTTGGGCCCCTCCTCCATCTGTCTCAGCTTCTCTCAGCCAGTAGGAGAGTTTCCTGCAGGTAGGCTGCTCCAAACTCTCAGAGACACAAACAGTGACAATACAGAGCAGATCAAGAACAGTTCCCAGGACACAAACATCCACTGCAAGAATTTGACCAAGATGCAAAGACACTGCCAACAACAACTGAAAGAAAATATGGATAGGTACCAATGCAAAAATTTATCAAACAACCTAAAAGGTAATATGGTAAAACCAGAACCTGGTAGTCATACATCAAGAAGATTTGATCATCCTAATCCGTAAGAAGCAGAAGAAAACAATTTTAAACGTAACCTTATGAAAATGATGGAGACCTTTAGAGAGGAAATAAAAAATTCCTAAAAAGGAAATGGAGGAAAAGACAAAAATAATGAAAGAAATGAATAAATATTTCAAAGAAACTAACAAATAACAATTCTATAGAACCTAGACAACAATGCAGATGATATGATAGTTTACATAAGTGACTCCCTAAACTCTACTAACTTCAACAGCTGATAGAGACCTTCAGAAATATAGCAGGATACAATATTAACTAAAAACAGTCAGTAGCCCTCCAATAATATACAAATGATAAAGAAGTTGAGAAAGAAATCAGAGAAACATCACCCTTCACAATAGCCACAAACAACATAAAATATCTTGGGGTAACCTAATCAAAGAATTTAAGGACCTGTTTGACAAAAACTTTAAGTCTTTGAAGAAAGAAATTGAAGAAGATACCAGAAAATAAAAAGATCTCCCATGCTCTTGGAGAGGTAGGATCAACAAAATAAAAATGGTAATCCTACCAAAAGCAATCTATAGATTCAATTCAATCCCCATCAAAATCCCAACACAATTCTTCACAGACTTGAGAGAACAATAATCAACTTATATATGGAAAAACAAAACCAAGGATAGTCTAAACAATCCTGTACAATAAAGGAACTTCCAGAGGCATTACCATCCCTGACATCAAACGCTGTTATTGATCTACAGTAATGAAAATAACTTAGTATTGACATAAAAACAGACAAATTGACTAATGAAATCAAATTGAAGACCTGGATATTAATTAATCCATATACCTATGAACACCTAATTTTTGACAAAGAAGCTAAAAATATACAATGGAAAAAAAGCAAGCATCTTCAACAGGTGCTGACATAACTGGATGTCAACATGTAGAAGAGTGAAAATAGATCTATATCTAGCCCCAAGCACAAAACTCAAGTCCAAATGGATTAAGCATCTCAATATAAATCTGACCACATTGAATCTGATAGAAAAGCAAATGGGAATTAGCCTTTAATACATGGGCACAGAAGCCCACTCCCTAAATATAAACCCAGTGGAACAGGCATAATTTGTGCAAATGAAGATTTAAATTTTTCAAAGATTTATTGGCTGTTCCTTGCACTACATTTCATATCATGGTCAGGGTTGTGGTCATAGGTGATTGTGTCTTTTATGCGAAATGACATGAGTAAGATGTTATCTCCAACACAATGATTTAGATTGCTTAAATGCTGTATATTTTTCCTAATGTAGATCCTTTCCTTAGTTCTATATTTTTTCTATAGAAAAATTTTTTTCAAAAATGCACACTTAGTTCATAATGTAAAGAACTATAACTTTTCTTACATTTAAGTATTTCATGAGTATCTATATCATATGGATAGTTTCCAGGACTAACTCCATATGTTTTGTATTTTTGAATAAAGATAAATCTCATAAGATATTGTATTGTTATCCTAGCTATACTAATAAAATATACCTAAACTTTAGTGCCGCAGTTGTATAAATGAGTGAAAAAGTAGGAGTAAAACAGTTGTGTAAAGAATATTTAGTGCTTAGAGTTGAACAAAGATGAATAAACTAATATTATTAGTTCAGATTTCTGGTCATTTCTCTGTCTACTTACACATGCCCAGACTTCCAAAAGGTCTGAAAACAATCCTGTATGCATATAAATTTTTGTAAACAATCAACTTAATTATGGAAATAGGATGTTCATTTTCAGAAGGAATTTGCACTTGACGTTGATTCCATTTCTAAAGCCACTACAATGTACTTGTCAAGTACGGCTGGAAAATAGATTTGAGTCCAAAACACCCAGGTGAAAATTGAATTAGGGATTATGTATTCTATTGTAACTTACTTATGCTCCAAGGTAAGCTAACACTTTGAATTAATTTGTTTCTGAGACTTTTAGAAAGCAAATCCCTCATATGCAAATATTCAACATTTGAATCCAACTAACGTGCACTCCAAGTTGACTATCTTAATACATAGAAATTCAGCTCATAGAGCTTCATTTTTATATTTAAGAACAAGAATAAATATATATAGAGCACCAGGTTAATACCTAAAATGAAGTAGAATAATATATCACATTATTTTCCATTATCAAACAAGTTGTTCATAGCATTCACTTACTCACAAACTACCTGTAGTCAGTCACCTCAAAGAATTCTGAAAAAATTGGCTTGAGACTACACACACACCTTCTTAGCCTGGGAACAATAAAAACATAAAATACAGGCTGAATGCACGTCAGCCACTATGTCTAAAATTCTAAAATTTAGGTCAATGAAAAATTTAAACATTCTACCTCTTTTATGTTTCTTGAAAAAGGAAACATCTGAGTAGAGATTACTCAATATTCTGAATACATATGCATCCATAAGAAAACATCTGGAGAAAACTAGGCTCAAAATTTCCTCCTTTATACTAGAGTTTAAATTGAAGACCTTGCCCATTATACCTAAAATAACTTCCATTAAGCAAAGTATTTTTCCAACCCTCTGTTTCTTTTCTCCCTTTTATATTCGACTTATATTTTGAGATGCTCTCTAAACAGCTTTTAAGCAACTACCTGCCCAGCTTCCAGAGAAAGTAGAATCGCAGGCCTGTGCAAAACATTACTTCCTTAATGTCCTTTGATGTTCTCATTTAACATGATGCTATGAGTGCCAGTTTCATTGCTAATTAATTATAGCTAGATAAATTAAAAGCACTAATATTATGTTTTTTTTATTTAACTGTCATAGGGATTCTGTAGTCATTGAGCTATTTTTCTGAATCACTCATATAGCTGATGCATATTTTTAAATGAAGTTATCCAGAACTGGTATAAGAATTATTCGATTATATGACCTTGCCTTTGTTCAGGCATGTTCTATAATCATAATACTTCACAGTGAACTTGAAAATATTGAAGGCACATGACAAGAAGACAAATGGTCAACGGATTAAATTACTCTTTGATTTGAAAGTCAGAGTCAGTCTCCATGTTCATTGTCCAGCTGTGTGCCAGTGGTTGAAATGTTTGAGGTCACCTTCTGAAGGAAATCTAATGAAGAAACATCTCTGTATAAATGATCTGAGAAATAGGCTGTCTTGGTGTACGCAGTGTTTGACTTCTCCAACAACATAAAACACCAGAATTGCACGCAAAGAAATAGCATTTGTCTCTGCTGTATAAATAAAAGACTGGCTGGTAGCCAGAGGCAGTCTTACTGGAAAAATAAATTAAAGAACAGTAAATACAACTTTGTAACATCATGAAGGAAGAAAAAGAATTAAAAAGCCAATGAAAAAACAAGTAGGAAAGGGAAAAGAAATCAGAAATGCTACAAACAAAAGAATAGCTGAAATCTTTCCCATACCGTTGCCTCTTTACAGATTTGAGTTCTAAATAAAGAAATGCTTTATTGTTTTATTAGGTTTACACATAAACAAAGCACATAAGAGTTAAAATGAAAATAAAAGAAATCTGGATTGGAGTCTGTTCAGTTTATTTAAAGCCTGTCGAGTATATATATATATATGTCAGAGATCTTTTATATGTATAGAAATTTCTGAACAAAAGAAAGTTGTTATAGACTAAATGTTTGTGTTCTTTCAAATCCATATATTTCAATGTAATCTTCAGTATGGTGGTATTTATATAGGTGATTTGGGATAGGTAAAATGTCATGAGAATTTAGGTCTTTAAAAAGCTAGTGTCCTGTAGTCCTCATACTCATCTGAAGCTACAACATGAGAACAGACTGTCACTAGAACATTATCAGTCACTACTGTGCGTTACTATACCTTTCCATTAAATTAACACACACGTGACATGTTTCCTTGTTAAAATGTATTGCCTAGGATTTTGTTTTTGTTGTATGGCCATCTGGATGAGTTTATTATCTGACTCCTTTTCCAGTATGTATATACTTGATATGTAGTGACTAAGTATTTTTATATGTTCATTTTGTGTTATATCATTTTCCAGAAAGCATTTATCAGCTCTAAGCAATTTTGATAGTATCTTTGTATTCTCTTCAAATATAAAATCACATCGTCTATGAAGTGTGATTCTGTGATTTTTTTACTTTTCATATTTTATCACGTTTATTTCCTAATCTTATTTATTTAGTTAATATGTTAAGCACTGTACTGAAATGGCAAGAGCAGATACTTTTGTCTAATTCCTAATCTTAATTGAAATTTTCTTGGATTTCTTTCTTTGCTTAAGATGATATTGGTCAGGTGTTTATCAACAAAGTTTTTGTTAGGGAGAGGTATGTTTCCAAGCTCTAGCTTCTCTATGATTTTTATCCTTAAAGAATATTGACTGTCAGATTAGATGATCTTGTGATTCCTGTCTTTGAGTCTATACTTATATATACTATACATCTATATAGTCACTTTTTTACGAATATTGAGTCATCCATGCATCTCTGAAATTAAGCTAATCTAATTATAATGATTGCTGCTTTTTAAGTTTCTCTAATTGTTTTTTGTCAATTTTTTGAGATTTTTTTAAAGCTTATTTTCACCAGGGAAATTATTAATTAATCTTCCTTGTTGAAAAATTGAAAAGAAATTGGAAAAATACAAAGGATAGAAGCTATCTGGAATTGATTTTAAATACCTTGCTGGAAGTAAAGACTTCTTTCCTTCAAGTAACTGTGATGAACTAAATTTATAATTTATGGAGAGGTCATTGAATAAGAACTTCCACATGTCTCATTAAAACAACAGATTATATCAGCTTGATGAATTTTGTTTGATTCAATAATTATATAATTGAGATGGTAATCTCATAAATAAAACAACAATTTTGGTCATATCAAACGAAATTTAACATATCAAATGAAATATCCATTTTCATCCTGGGTTGTTTGGCACACACATTTGATCCCAGCCCTAAGGAGACAGAGACATGTGGATCTTTGTGAATCTGAGGCCAGCCTGGTCTACAGAGCTAGTTGTAGGACAGCGAGGACTGTTATACATCAAAACCATGTGTCAAAAAAAACCCAAAAACATACAGAAAAGAAGAAATATCAATTTCCATAAGTTAATACCTCAAATCCCTCTTAAAATGTTAAATCTTTGCAAAAGTGTTGTAATGTTATTTGTTAAGATTTAGGCTAAAATCCCTTCTCTGTTATTGATAGTAACATGAAGTCTATGTAGTTCAGCTTCTAATGACCTTCTTGAGTGTAGCAAGTATCATTATCCTAAGCATATATATTTAATGTCCTGAATGGCTGCCTTAGAAATGACTCAACATTTAAGATTCAGATCATGCAGTTGGCCAACAGTTTTTCTTAGATTTTCATTCCTTCTTTTCTAGATAATATCCATTTGCCCCTAATATGACATTTACAAGAAGAAAAAGAGAATTCAGTTTTCAAACTGGAACATTGTCAACATGAAAACAAGCATGATCTTGAGAGTAAACTGGAGAATGCCCGTCCATTTCCATTACAGATGGTAGCAACAATCTGTGAAGTCGATGTAAGCAGAATCAGCCAATATAAAATGCCAGTTAGGATCCTTTGAACTTCTGGTTGCAGAAGTTAGTTGATTGATCAACATACAATCTTTTTTTAAAATAATCCATAGACATTGTTGAGTCACAAATAGTTAAATCATAGATAATGAGTATTATTATCTAAATAAAGATTATTCAACCCAAATGCCTCCAACATGAGATATATCAAAGTTGTATTATAGTTAGAGATATTTTGTTGGATAGTTTTATTTAAAGAGCCACAAACTAAGTCATTTGGAAGAAGGGGCCCTAAATTGAGAAAATGTGTCCATAAAATCAGGAAACAGGCAAGCCTTGCAGCATTTTCTTTATTGGTGATTTATGTGGAAAGGCCCTGCTCATCATGGGTAGTTCCACCTCTGGGGTGGTAGTCCTGTATTCTCTAGGAATGCAAGGTGAACAAACCATAGATTGCAAACTAGAAGTCAACACTCTTTCATCAGTTCCTGTTTACTTCCAGGTTCCTGTTCTGCTTGTGTTACTCTCCTGATTTTCTTAGATAGGAACAGTGATATGAAAGTAGAAGCCAAATAAACTCTTTCCTCCTCAAGTTGCTTCAGCCATGGTATTTCATCAAAGCAATAGTTACCCTAACTAAGATTGATTTTAAAGAAGTAATTACTTATATGTCTATGAGATTTGAATACATGCATACATACACACATACATATATACATACATACATACAAGTCAGATCTAAATGAACAGATGGTTGTTAAAATATTGACTCAGTATGAGAGATGAAATGAGGAGGATACCAATATATTTTTGCCTCATTTAGCAGCATGCACTGTGAAGTACCTGCTAGCTTACCACTAAATTTGTTTCTGATGATGACCTATAAAAGTGTGTGCATACTGGCATACTGACTTTCAGTAGCTTAATGAATTTTAGTAAATAGCATATTTACAAGTAATAATAAATAACAACTCTTACAAATAAATTTAAGAAAAACTAATGAAAGGGATATACATAGGAAAGTTGTCAAAATGGGTTCTTTTGCTGATAATGATTCTTTGCATGATATAACATCAAGACTCTATCAGAAAATACTAGAACAGTTCAACATTTTCAGGAAGTGATATTGTACATATACATACATATAACACATGCACACACATATCACACACACATACACTTACATACTCGTACATACACATATATACATTTACATATACACATACATCTTACATATACGTCTTTGGATACATAAACATCTTAATACATACACCCATACATATGCATAAACACACATGCAAATGTACATACATATGTGCATTCCCCCAATATATAAATATAAATACGCAAGTTTCCTATATACCAATTAGAATAAATTTAGACAATAATTCTGTTCATTTGGAATTCATAAGTCAAAAAATAGCTGGGAAAAAATATAACCAAGGAAATAAAAGGCCTGTATAATTAGTGCTTTGGAAGAGACATTGAAAAGAAATCAAAGGATAGGAAGGAAGACCCTTCTTGCTTCTAGACAGGCTGTTTGTTTATTCCTGGCTGCCCAGATCTTAAATAACCCACACAGAAGCTATATTATTACAACACTGGTTGGCCTATTAGCTCATGCTTCTTATTGGCTAGTTATCATGTCTTAAATTAACCTATTCCTATTAATCTGTACATCACCACATGGCTGTGGGTTACCGGTAAGGTTCTGTTTTCCATCTGGCGTCTGAATCCTGAAGCAGCTACATGGCTTCTCCTTGACTCTGCCTACTCTCTCTCTATATCTCTCTTCCAGCCTGGTTATAGTCTATTAAGCCATTGGCCAAAAGAAGCTTCTTTATTTCCCAATGGTATTCACAGCATACAGAGGAAAATCCCACATCACTTCCTCATAGATTGAGAGAATTAGTATTGTACAAATATCATCTTACAAAAGAAATCACTAGATTCAGTGCAAGACAACTGAATCTCTCCTATCACTTATTCTCAGCAAATTTGGAGCTGTGTTAAAATTTGGCCAATTTGCTGAGAATAAGTGATGGCTGAGTGACTGGTCACTAATGCTACATTTATTTAACACTGTATGGGGACCAGGGAATCTCATAAAAGAGAGACTGAAAGGACTTTCAAAGCCAAAAGAGAGGGAAGATGACTATGGGGCATTGCCAATTGGTTTGACATGATTGCTGCAATCTTGAACACAAAGTATCTGTGACTGCCGGCATGCAGCTTAGAGAAGAAAAGAAAAAGAAGGTCATAAGGACATAAGGGAAGGAGACAGGTATCTGGAAAGAAAAAGAGGGTGCTAGAAGTGGAAAAAGGATGGTAGAGGGTCATCTGGCCTAACTATGACCAATACTATACTTTGCAGAAGAGTGATACTGTCAAGAAAACAAAAAGCGTAGTGACCTTTAAATATTAGTTTCTATGGGCTTATTACTAGGATATATTATTACTTTTTCATCACCTTTTGAGATTCAAACCCAGGGCCCTCATGTAAGCTATGTAAATACCATATTCCTGAGTAGTTTCTCTAACCCCAATTCTGTATTCTTAAATAAAATTACACAGGATATGTTTTTTCTTGCATTTGTACTTATAAATTCAAATCAATTTTTATGAGAACCCATAAATTAATATTAACCATGTGATATCTTTTGGATTTTGGATTGTGGGAAGTGTTTCTTAAATCCATTTTTTATATTTTACTCAAATGCATATTTGTTTTGTATTCTAAATGTGATTGACACAGTTTCCCAGATTTGCAGCTTCGAAGTTATATCAATCACGTGAACATGGTTTGTCCCTAGTTCATCATTCAACATAACACCCAGTCTCTATGACAGCTTAGTAAAATTCCTTTCTATCATTGTTATGCATGTTCTGTGCTTGAGAGGGGGCTCATTTCCATTTGGTAAAGGCAGAGACACATCTCTGTCAATCACGACTCCCTGTTGGGTTTCTAACTCATGCATGCAATCCTTTATGGAGGTCTGTTGAAAAGCCAGTGCTTTTCACTGTATCATTTGCCTTTCTAAGTTTTTGGTTCCAAGAAAATAGTGGTGACCAGCCTTACAATAGTTGCACACTGTGGTAACAAAGATTACAGCAATTCACTATAATTTCCTACATCTATCTTCTCAGTCCTTTTCACAGTCAATAAACCCTGTAAAACTAACTTACTTTATCATTTGGGTATTTATTGGTTATAACCTTAAAGGACCTTTCCTTATATTGTAAGCATGAAGAAACTTAAAGTTAGAATCTGTGATGTCAGCACCAGGAGACTTTGAATGTCTAAATCTCTTAACTTCTTGCATGATCCCTAATGCTTTATAGTGCTTTTAAGATGCCCTCAAATAGTTGATCTGGAATTAGGTGAATCCTGTAGTTAAGCCGTCCTGTGAAAGCCAATGCGAGAGGAAATTGAAGGTCTTTCAGATTAAAAGTTCAAATTGTGATGATTGTACCTTTTAGCCTCCACACTGGCTTTTACCTTGATCTCTGTAAGCCTGTTCAGTTCATCATATTGAAAAGATTATGACATTTTCTAAATCACCTGGGGGGAGTATTCCATTTCAATTCAATGTCTGAGTCATTCCCTGGGCCTCCAGTACTGCCCTGCTGTGTTCAGTCCTTTAATGTGGAAGTAATTCTTATGTTTATAAAGTTTGGTGGCTTATTAATCACGCAAGGAAACCTTGGACTTTAATGTGAAATAAATTGAAAGAAATTATTCACTATACTTCAACTGTCCTAAAAGGAAAAGGCTTATCAAAAATAGGGAATTACTAGCAGAGACACTTAAAGTGTCACTGAGAAAAATCCAACTAAATCAAACAGATCATTTTTGCATGTGATTTTTAACTGAAGTGAATAATTAAGTAAAAATTTTAGATTTTACAAACAGTATATTCATAATTTTTAAAATATTCCTCTACAAAGTAAAAGTCATATTAGAGGTGAGAGAAATTAATATCAGTTTACTAAAACATGTTTTAAATAACTTCTTTGTCTTTAATTCTGTACATATCATAAAATATTAAGTAAATTTAATAACTGAGTATTACCTTATGAAATCTCATGTGGTGATAATACTTCTAAATGACTTTTTTTATAGTGCCTTATAAATAAATTTTAATTTCTACTTTATAATTTGTTTATGTAATGCTTGTATATATGTGTGAGACATATATCCCATGGCAAACACATGCAGTTCATAGGACAACTGTTAGAGTTGACTCTCCTATTAGACATTGAGAATGTCAGGTATTGAACTCAGGTCCTCAAGCTTGGCAGCAAGCATGTCCTTTATTCCTGGTGAGCAGTCTCACTGGACCTAAATAATAATTTTATCTTGTGATTTTTAAGGTGCTATGAATTTACAAATCAGTTTAAAAGCTACAAAGAGTTCTATAAGCCAACTGCAGCCCAAATATTTGACCATGATACAAAGAATTCTTAGCAAGCAAACTGATTTTGAACACTCAATTATTTGCTCTCTAAAAGCATCTGTAATTTCTTAGGACCAAGTTTAACATGAGTGCGCTTTTTCAACTAAAAAATAATATTAATATGGAGCCCAAAGCAAAACTGACATAATCAAAGTTTCATTTGCTACTTTCCTAAAGTATATTTCTTCATTTATATTCTATTTTAAAACTTGTATGTTACACTACGTCTCTACACTCCTTTTATAAAAAAATTCTTTTGACATATACAAATTAAATTCTGTTTCCTATTTTAAATTTAATGTTGTATAGAAATGACTATAATAATTAAAATACAGAAATTTTTATAAATGGAAATCATACCGAGATAATATTAAGATCAAATTATATGTGTAACATATGCAGTATTTATTCCATATCTTTAGAATCAGACCGAATTTGAATCATAGTCACACTTTAATAAAATTTTCATGACAACTCATTATTAGTTACTTTTTGTTGGAAACACTATGAATTATATCTGTCCTTACAAATTTAAGAGTTATATTTATCTAAAGTAGATGTTTTTAAATATTAACTACTACTGGAATCTAAAGGTGGTTTATATTTGAAATAATACTCATAAGAAAGCATCATCAAGTACTTCTATTATTGATTTACATAGTATCAGAAGATGAAGTAACTGATGATGAAGTTTAAACTCCTCGGAATACTCTAAATCCTTATAGGAACAAAAATGAACACAAAAAGTCAGGGATAAAAGAGCTTTTCTGAATGATTGTTTATTAAGAGCCAAGCAGTTGGCCCCTCTAATGAGATATGTTTGAGATATTCATTGACCTATAGGTTTGCTATAAGTCATTAGGAATATCCTTAAAATTGTTAGGCTGAGTAGTAAGTTCTTAGTGCCTTTCACAAGTCTCACCACAGGTTTGGGACTTGACAATGTTGCCCAGTATTTGTTTTCTCTTCTGGCACTGGACTTAAATCTGGAACTAGTTGGTTAATGCTGTGATGTTGATGTCACAGTTTTACCAGTGGGTCATTATTGTAGCTCAGAGTGTTCACAGTTGGATGTGATTGATGATTACTTTCCCTTCTGGTAGGATGCATAGAACCTTCCAGTACTATAAAAGGCAGCCAAAAGGGATGAAACTTCCAAGTCAATACAAGATTAAATTCACTCTACCACATTTATGTATACTCCCTAAGACTGCAGTTTTCAACCTTTGGGTCTCGACCCTCAAGAAACATATTTCTGGTGGTCTTAGGAACTGAAATACTGCTCAGCAGCAAAATCACTGTTATGAAGAAGAGAAAGAATAATTTTATGATGAGGGGTCACCACAACGTGAGGAGCTGTATTAAAGGTTTCCAGCAGTAGGAAAGTTGACAGCCACTGATAGAGAAGCCATATCTTAAAAGTCAGTAGATAGAGCTGGAAATAATGATTGGATTGAGGTAACCCAGAAACAGAAATACACATTTTGCATGTTTCCTCACATATTTAGCTTTGAATCCTTGATATGTGTGCCTCATTTGAAATGCAAAAAAATTAGTACAGGAAATGGCTCATGAGCTGTGAAGAGGTGCTTTCAAGGGAGGGAAGCTAGAAAACACTGATATGCAGGATTAAGTTGGGATAATGAAACTCCAGTATGAAGCTGGAGTCAAAAAGTGGAAAGCAGGCAATAAGAAGGAATATGGGGAGGAAAAAAATAACCTTTAATATACAGAGAGGGAAATCTACTGCTGTAGAAGCTTATTGTATGAGGTGTTAAAATGCAGTGGCTCTTTAACAGGGCTACATGTCCATACTAGACACAAAAGTCTTCTGCACAAAAAACCAAGTGCCATAAATTGGTTACTTTTTTTGTGCCAAGAAATGCAGATCTATTTTCTACCCTCTCTGATGGTCAGGGAGTTTGGGGAATAAGTCTTAATCACACCTTCTAGCTCAGGAGGTGGCTGCCTGGCCCTTTTTTGAAGTTGCCACCTAACGGGTGGTCAGGATATGCCAATGTACTTCTGCTACCTGCATTATAACTAGGAGATCACCAGGGGAGGGGCTGTTTTCGGCCTATGTGTCCAAGCGTATGTGAGTATACATGATTTAGGTCATCTTGCTACTTAGGCAACAGAATGCTGATGACAGGAAGTCTCATGCTATCATGTTAATAAAGCTCTTTGTTACCTTCTTCCCCAGTTTACATTTGGTATAAATGCTGTGGAAAAATAAACGTGGGAGATTTGGGGATCTGAATAATAACTGAAATTCCCCCCGATACTGTCTTGTGGTTTGTGTCTTCATTTTCCCATGCCCCTACCTTGGTAAGAAGTGTTTTTGTTGAGGCCGGTCCTCAACATATTTTTAGATTCGTATTTTGCCACAGAAATCTGAAATATCAGGTTATTGTCATTGCTGTTGGTTATGCTCCAGAATTTGGAGATAAGACCCTATTGCTGAAGATACCACATAATAAAAACAAACCGTTGGGAAATATTATTTGAAGATGTTACATTATTTATGCTGTGGAACAATTGTTTAATGATGCAAAGATGTGTTACATTTTTTTAATGCTGCATTTGTTTAACTCTCTGAAGCTGTGTTATGGTGCCAGTCTAAATGAAACACCTGATTGTTGTACGAGGAAAGAGCTGCTTGTTGGTTCCCAGCCACTTAGCCTTTAAATAATTGCACAGAAACTGTATTAATTAAATCACTGCTTTGTCCCTTAATGCTAGCTTCTTATTAACTAACTCTTAAATGAATTTGATCTATTTCTATTAATCTATATATTGCCATGTGGCTGTGGCTTACTGGATAAAGTTCCCAGCATCTATCTCCAGTGTTACTATGGCTTCTCTTTTACTCTTCCCTTCTTTCTCCCATCATACAGCCTAGTTTTCCCCACATAGTTCTGTTCTTCCCTGCCATAGGCTCAAAGCAGTTCTTTATTTATTAACAAATAAAAGCAACACATTGACAAAAGGACCTCCCACACCATTTTCCCTTTTCTGTTTAAACGACATGGAAGGTTTTAATTTTAACATAGTAAAATTACATGTAACAAAACAGTTATCAAGCAAGAATTATAGTTATATCTACTTTATCTTTTATAATGCCCAAGGAAAACTATAACTATTAATTCTTCAACTCCATCAAAGACTCCAGAAAGATATACTATTACCTAAGTAAACAGGAAGTACAATGTAAGCAACTTCCAAAACTCTAGAAGTGACAGAGACATCTTGCTACCTGGACAGTCACCCAAAGACCTTTTGTATCATTGGTGCATCCATCTTCAGCTATAGTCCCATAGTATCCTGCAGGCTTTTCCATGAAGCAGGAAATTTCAAAGACAATTCTACCTATGATGGCAGTTTGTCAATCACTTCTTTCTGTGTCCTGCAGAATATTTGGCAGTCTCTTTCATGAAGCAGGAACCCTGAATGATGGCCCCACCTTTAGGCAAGTTCAGCAATCATTTCTCTGTGGGTCCTACATGTCCATTCAAGCAGTTCAGGCAAGAACAATTTATAGCCCAAATGGCTAAACAACTCCATAAGGAGCCTCTTCAATCCCATCATCCTCTTGAAGTAGCTTGGTGCTACCAAAACAGATGTGTCTCACGGTTGTGAAAAGTCTTAAGTTCTTAAACATTTTAAATGCCATATTCTAAGGGTCTCTGAAAGATTTGAAAATTACCTAACATCTCTATACTTCTAGAAAATCTAACATGATTATAAGCTTAACTATTATATATGACTCTCTATTAAGCTATATTTTTAAATTATGCATTACATTTTTAAATGAGCTACACAAACATGATACCTTAATCAACAGTAGAAATATAAAATTAGCAAAATTAACCTCAAATATGTATCACTAAACCAAGATCCATACCAATGCAAATTATTCATATCTATATCTCTTTTTGAATATAAACAAACGTTTTTAGACACTATTTGAGAAAATGGGTGTAGTTGTCTCCATATTGCTTCTTATTGATTGTTAGGCATAGTATTTTGGGGGATGTTAACAGCAACCTTCAGGGGGTCTTGTTCCATCAAATCACACCAGTCTGGAAACAATTCACAGATCCCCATCGTCTGTGGAAATATGAGAAGAATCTCTTTTCCAAAGCAATATATCCTTAGACCCAAATATGGAAGTCATGATACTTTTATAATATACAATGAAATGTCTCTCTGTACTTAGCTCATTCACAGTCAAAAAATTCAAAGATAATATAATAATACATGCAATCTAGACTCTCTGTGAATTTTCCATTTTTTGTGTGGCTTATTTTTCTCTACTCCTTTTAATCTATGACTATCTATCTGTACTCTGTCTCTTTAGATATTTTACCCCTTTTTAAAAGCATTAACTTTATTTTGTGACTCTCTATACTCTTTTTCTTCTCTCCAAGCCTATGTACCTTTTTCCAACACTATGACTCATCTGGATTGGTTTTCATTGCATATCTGTTATTCTTTATTGTCCAGAAATGCTTTTTAAAATGCTAAGTACTTCTTAAAACTTAAGCTGCACATTTACCAGGGCATATACGGTACTTCATGCTTCTCCTGCACAGACCAGCATGGTGGATGGAGCCACTTGCACCTCCAAGCCACACACATCACCTCACTTCCAGGCACACAGCCAATCCAAGTTGCCATCAAGCAAGTTGTGGCATGCTGCTCACAAACCCCATCCAAATGCACAGTTTCCCAAAGAGTCAGAGTTCACGTTAGCAGCACAGCCAACAGCCAGGAAGCTGCCTTTTTGAAACTATGTGACTACTACTGCTGAATCAGTAAGACCTTTCCTAAAGGAGCGCAGTGTGACACCCCACGCAAAGCCCATTTGGGAAAAAAATGCAGCTAAACTTGTTTTTTTAGTGTCTAGAATTTCTTTTTAAGCTCTTTCTGGTTTTAAGTGGATTTTAGTTGGACACATGGGCACCAGTTGTTGGAGAAGCTGCCAGTTTGTTCTGTCCTCCCAAAACCAAACTAATTACACAGAAACTGCATTAATCAAATCTCTGCTGGGACATTAGCTCTAACGTTTTATTGATTAACTCATATATTAATTTAACCCATTTCTTTTAATCTGTATATCACCACATATCAGTGGTTACTGGCTAAAGTTCCGGCATCTGTCTCTGGTCCCCCATGGTTTCTCTTTGACTCTGCGCTTTTTTCTTTTTGCATTCAGATTAGTCTTCCCTGCCTTGCTCTACTGTACCCTATCAGGCCAAGCTAGCTAGGAACAAACAAGCAACCTTCCTACTAAACCTGATTGGTCTAATAAAGAGCGGTTTCTCAGGAAATTCGGGATCAACTTACCCCTGGACCCAGCAATACCACTCTTGGGAATATACCCAAGAGAGGCCTTATCATACAACAAAAGTATATGCTCTACAATGTTCATAGCAGCATTGTTTGTGATAGCCAGAACCTGGAAACAACCTAGATGCCCTTCAATGGAAGAATGGATGAAGAAAGTATGGAATTTATACATATTAGAGTACTACTCAGCAATAAAAAACAAGGACTTCTTGAATTTTGCATACAAATGGATGGAAATAGAAAACACTATCCTGAGTGAGGTAAGCCAGACCCAAAAAGAGGAACATGGGATGTACTCACTCATATTTGGTTTCTAGCCATAAACCAAGGACATTGAGCTTATAATTAGTGATCCTAGAGAAGCTAAATAAGGAGAACCCAAAGAAAAACATATAGGCATCCTCCTGAATATTAACCTTCAGCAAGCGATGAAAGGAGACAGAGACAGAGACCCAAATTGGAACACAGGACTGAAATCTCAAGGTCCAAATCAGGAGCAGAAGGAGAGAAGCACGAGCATGGAACTCAGGACCGTGAGGGGTGCACCCACACACTGAGACAATGGGGATGTTCTATTGGGAACTCACCAAGGCCAGCTGGCCTGGGTCTGGAAAATCCTGGGATAAAACCGGACTCTGAACATAGCGGACAATGAGGACTACTGAGAACTCAAGAACAATGGCAATGGGTTTCTGATCCTACTGCACGCACTGGCTTTGTGGGAGCCTAGGCAGTTTGGATGCTCAACTTACTAGACCTGGATGGAGGTGGGAGTTCCTTGGACTTCCCACAGGACAGGGAACCCTGATTGCTTTTCGGGCTGAGGGGGGGGACTTAATTGGGCGAGGGGGAGGGAAGTGGGAGGCGGTGGAGGGAAAGAGACAGAAATCTTTAATAAATAAATAAATTTAAAAAAAAAATAAAGAGCCAAATGGCCAATAATAAGGCAGGGAAAAGGATAGGTAGAGATGACAGTCAGAGAGAATAAATAGGAGGAGAAATCTGGGAGGAAAAAGTCAAGGAACTATAAAAGGAGGGACAGCAACCTAATCACAGCCAGATATGGGAAAAGAAGGAAAGAAAAGATATACATAAATAGAAAAAGGAAAGAGCCCAGAGGCAAAAGATAAATGGCATAATTTAAGGAGGCTGATAAAAAAGAAATCAATCTAAGGCTGGGCATTTATAAGTAAGGATAAGCCTCTGTGTGATTTATTTGTGAACTAGGTTGCAGACCTCCTGAAAGTGTCAAAAGAGTAAAAGCAACCAACAACAGGAAACTTTTTTTTTTTTTTTTTGTGGTCAAGCAGACTGTAAGAGTTTTAGTGTAACATAGGCTTCCACTAGAGTTTTAAAGGAGAGCTTCAGCAGTCCGGCAGTGCATTGAAAGAGCCGAAACACTAAAAGCAGCTTCAGAGAGTTGAGGCATGAAGTTGTGAGCATGAACCTAAAATTCTGGTGGGAACTCCATGAAGTCAGAGATATTTAAAATATAGACAAACTTCCCAACAAGAGTCAAACTCTGTGATCAGAGTCAGCCTATGGCAAATGTCATATGTGCCACAAGCAGCAAGCCTGCATTGCTGGAGCCCTTTAGAACAACCAGTATGCTGTCTTTGACCTTAGTACACGCTGCTGTTGCACTTTGATACTAACAGGGTGAGTAGATCTCATGGAAGTACATGACCAGACCACATTCCCAGTAGAGAGCAATTTTTAAATTTCAGAAAGACTTGTCCCTTCTACTACACCTCTACCCTGCTTTCCTAAAAATTATCTTCTATTAATTAAAATCTCACTTCTCTATTTTAAATATAATGTCATCTTGAAACTGTTAGGGTTATTAAGAACCAGAAATTTGGTTAAGGGGAAAACATGTTAAAATTCAATTCTTATGATCATTTATATGTATAACAACTGAAATATTAATTCCATATCTATGGACTGAGACATTTGAATCAAAATTCATACCTTAAAGAAGAACTTAAGACAATTCATTAGCAGTCATTTTCTGTTGCTATATAGCAACTTAACCAGTCGATTTCATCACTGTGGAATCTCTAAATCCAAGGTATGATTGCCCCTTCTGTGAGTACCTTAGTGTAAATGATAACCTACTAATGCAGAAGGTGTGAAAGACAGAAGAGCATGCACATGGCATGCAGTCTCACAAAGCAAGCAGCAGTTACTGAGCCCTACATTCCATTTTTCTGGATGCTATCCCCATGACTGAGTTGTCTTATTCATCGGGGATTTCTCACTTTCTTGAATCTGTGTGCTATGAATGGATATTAAAGCACATAGCACTTTCAGGGTAACCTGAATTATCAAAAATACCGAAAATTAGCTGTCTTTACATTCACTTATTATTATTTCACTATCTTCTGCTTCATCTAAACTAGAATATCCCTTTAAAATGTTTACTATTTGCAAGAGATGTGTTGTATGTATCCGTGCATTATCATTTTATTTTGATTCAAATTTTTAGTGAAAGTGGATATAAAGAAAAGCAATCAAGTAAGATAGGTAGTTAAGATAATGAATGCATACATGTAAGACATTGCACTAGTCTAAATTAAAGCTTTCTTTCTTTCTTTCTTTCTTTCTTTCTTTCTTTCTTTCTTTCGTTCTTTCTTTTTTTTTTTTTTTCGAGACAGGGTTTCTTTGTAGCTTCAGAGCTTGTCCTGAAAATAACTCTTGTACACCAGGCTGACCTTGAGCTCACAGAGATCCACATTTTGCCTCTGCCTCCTGAGTGCTGGGATTAAAGGCATGAACCACCACTGCCCAGCCAAATTAATACTTTCTTATAATTTTCTACAGTTGTAGATACATATCACATCAAATATAAAAGAATTTCCTCCCCCAAAACTCTGAAATCTTCTAATTTGACTCAAAAAAAAATCACATGGTTTCTGTATTTCCAACGTAAATGTAAACTTTCCAAAGGGCTTATAAAGTATAATGATTTCTACTCTAATCAAGAGAAAAGGATGAATGATTGATCTATAAAATTTAGATGCCATTATGGGTTTAGTGATAGAATAAACAGTTTTTACTCTGTCTCTTCTTTGCACCATTTATTTATTCCAAGATTTTATTGTCACTGGATATCTCTGAGCCAACTGATACAAAGGGCTTTGTGCATACTATAAACCTAAAAGATCTCAAATATTGATATCATTATTATTATAAAAGGGAAGAGAATTTTCCTCTCATTGGGCAAGTTGTTAACATTTTAGAAATATTTCAGGTTACTTTTCCCTGCCAGAAAATAGTGCTCTGTTTATTGTTATGGAGACTTAAGCAAGTTCTTTGTTTACTATGTTGCTTACCTACAGATGTTCAGAAGGAGGTTTGTCAAGTTTTTATTCTAATGAAGTAATGTGAACGGATAAATTCATGTCAAAGAGATGATATTTCTGTTCCAATACTGATATTTACCGGAATGACTAAAATATACTAAAATAGAAAGTAACAACCATTTTAAAACTTGAAATAATCGTGTATTAAAAATAATAATCTATGGTACTTCAAAGCACAGTACATAGAAAATATTTAATATATAATTAATTATTTAAATATTTAAATCTAATTTGGTGAAGACATATGCTCATTAATTACTTTACAAGCAGGGTTTGGCACAGATGCTGTGCAACATATGGATTGAGGTTGTGAATTTGACTCTGATGCGCTTCACAGGACACAACGATATCCATGAGCTCAAAATGTCCTTTTTTATTTCAATAGAATTTTGTCATGGGGATGTTATTGCTTGTGCAATGTCAAGACAGCATTAACATTCTTATTGATCTTTGGTGATAGACAGTCTCCTCAAGGAATAAGAACTTCTACCATCCTCATTTGCATTCTGTTAAGAACTGGTAAGTATGAATAGCCATTGCCATGTGAAAACTTGTTTTCACGTTAAGACTCTAGGCAACTAGAAACACACATTTATAACAGTGTCTCCTAAAATGCCATAAAGTATAACTTGTATCTTTTTAACAGTGGATTCTGTTCAGAATGCTTCATCTAAAATCACGGTTTTTACTTTAAAAATCTATGTTGTAAGTTTCTCTGCCAATAAGAGACAAATATTTAAGATAAAATAATTCTGAAGAAAAACAATGAAATTAGATTTTCTTCACTATTTTCTATATTGTATAGTTCTCCTGTTATTGTTCTTCCAAAATTTGCAGATGATTTTCATATTAAAATGGATGTAAGATATAGGAAAAACAATGAGTCATCAGAATTCCCTCTCATTTTAATAAATTCTATAACTTTTAACATAGGATATTCACTATGACTAAACTATTAATTTCTTGGCACCAACTTTTTTAATTTTAACAAAATTTTAACATTTAATTTTTGTATAGCAATATTTGGTCGCATTTTAATTTGTTTTGTAAATGCCTAAGAGACACAGGAAAATGTGGTCTCAAAGCTTAGCTACACAAAAGTCTAAAGCAGTTGAATTTCAAGATCAAGACTGGAATAGTCAACTCAATGAACCTTTTAATCAAGTTGAAAGTGAAAGAAGGCCTAAAAGTATAACTTAAGATTAATCACACAGATGCACGCACAGCACCATAGAATCTATCCTCGCTATTGGAAAATGAAAACATAAATACAAAGAGCTATTTCCTCTGTATATGTCCACGCCAGTTCACCATCAAATATACAAAACACAAAACACAACTTTCTCGAATACGGCAGGTGGATTTTTAAAACAATTTATATTTTTGAAAGATTTAGAAAACTTCAATGGGAAAAGAAAATCCATTTGTCAAATAGACTCAAGAAAAATAACATAGACCTTTGTTCTCAAAGCATAACCCATACTTAGTCCAATCACAGCTATAAAAAAGTGAAAATTGAAATGTTTCTACAAAAGGCATAGGATAAAATTTCTCTTATCAGAAAATGGAGATTTTTGAGACTTGTGACTGAGACAGTGAGTAGAAATGTTAAAAAAATATGAATTTGATTCAACTAAATTAACTATAGTTTTTCAACAAAAGACAATTTTGCAATTTAAAATAGGGGATCTACTAATACACAATACACAGGAAATAAATCTATGACAGAAAGATGATATAAAATATATACCATTAATGTTCTAAGTATCTACCAAAATATAAACAATGCAAAGAAAAATCTATATGTTCTAAATATTTTCAGAGACAAATAAATTCATATAGTCTCAGTATCATCCTCAAATGCTTAGCTACATAAAGTTATAATTTATATATGTGCTAACATTAGTGATGTTTTAAAAATGTTTCAACACTAAGTGCACACATACCCAAGCTATGAATTAGAATTATATTGCTACAATCATTGCTTCCATCACTTAATCCTTACAATGACCATGTAAATTGTTGTATATCTACAAACTTGGCAATTCATGAGATAGCTTCTAGATAATTCTCTTCTATTATCACATTAGTATATGGTGACATCAGCATTCAAATATAGCATTAACACACATGATTTTGCAATCTCCAAGTATATCAGAATTCTTGACAAAAATAAAAATCAATCATTAACTCATCAACTTTTAAATAATTTTTTAACACTCAAATAATTTATTTTCAGTGGAAATTTTACTGAAGTTTTTTAATTATCTTATTTGACATCACAAATAATTTTTTGAGTTAACTAGCATCACTTTTCTCATTGCTTCTTTTTTATAGCATATCCCCCTTTAATGTAAAAAAAAATTACAAAAAATATTTGGAAATATGGGTGTAGTTCTCTTCAAACTGCTTCCTGCTGTTTATTGGGTGAAGTAATTTTTTGAGAGGTGTTCATGGTGACCTTTTATGGGTTCTCCACAGGTTCTCATCCTCTGTGGAAACAAAAAATAACCTATTTTTCAAAGGAACATATTCTTAGACCCAAGTTTTGAAGTCAGGATACCTTCATGTTGGTTTATTATAGGAACCCATACAACAAAATGTTTCTTGTTACATGACTCTTTAATAGTCAAAAAATTCAAAGAAAACACAATAGTATACATAATCCAGACTCTCTGTGCATATTTCTTCTTTATGTGAATTATTATGTTTACTCTATTACTTTTTCTACAAGTTCAATATTTATTTTATTATCTTATTCCTTTAATCTATTACTGGGACTTGTTTCTACTGCATGTACTGGCATTTTGGGACCCTAGTCTATTTGGATGCAAAGCTTCCTAGGCCTGGATGTAGGGGGGAGGGCCTTGGACTTCCCACAGGGCAGGGTTCCCTGCCCTCTCTTAAGGAGGGAGAGGGAGGAAGGAGGGTGAGTGGGGAAGTGGGCAGGGAATGGGAGCTGGGAGCGGGGGGAGTGTAAATTCTTGGAAGGAAAAAAAGAGTACAGAAATCATAGATTGAAGGAATAAGATAATAAAATAAATATTAAACTTATAGAAAAAGTAATAGAGCAAAAATAATAATCTCCTTGCTTCTTTAAGAGCCACTGAAAACGATTTCTGTTCTACTAGATTCAGTAGCTTCTTCATTTGGAACACATTTAGCAAATACCATTACTCTTCTGGGGTCTTAGTATATTCAAGATCTGTGTTATAACATAGAGTTAATGAATCTATTAGACCTTGGATGTTACCTGCAGTCTGTATTATTTTTTTATTGTCCTGGGTTTGGGAAGTTCAGTTACTGACACATATACTTAGTCTAAAATATCTATCAAAAAGAACTATCAAAGACTGCAAAGAAATACTTTGAAGATATATTAGGTTTTTTTTTTTTTTTTAGTAGACTTAGGGCACCATATACTAAGGTAGTGTTCAGTATGACAAATAGAGGAGGTAGAGAGACATATACAAAAAGAGAGAGATTGGGGAAGGGGAGATAAAACAGAGAAAGAGAAAAGAGAGAGAGAGAACTCAGAATTTAACATTATATTGAGTGGAAAGATTGTAAGGGTAACCATAGATAAAAGACAGAAATGACATATTGACAGATCTAAAATAAGACTACTCCCAAAAGGCAATAATCCTGGAATGTTCTACAGATTACGGAAAACTTTAAATGGCAACAATTGAAAAAAAGTTACATATCTCTAAAAACATGTAAAGCAACCTCAATTAACATGTAGAAAATATATATTGTCAATGTGTGTCTCAGTTATCTTGTATTAAGTCACAAACCTATATTTGGTAATTTTAATGTATCTTGGAATGCTAATTATTTCAAAATATCTAAAAGTGAGATTATACTAGTGGGTGTCTTGCTTTCTTTTTGAAATTTCATATTTAATGCCCTAGTTGTTGCTTTATGGTAATCAGATATGTAGATTTGTAGACTGTATACACACTTGTGTTTTTAAAGTAGGTAGGTTTTCTCACTGAACAATGCTTGCATTGGTGTGAAGTAAAAAAAGTATAAAGAATAGTATTTGTTCCTATTTCATATAAATCCTTGTGGCAAATTATAAATTATTTAGGATCAAGTAGCATACAATAAAATTCCACTTACAGTAGAAGATTCAGTAAAAAGAAAAATGTAGTTATTACAAAGCAGAAAACATTTCCCAGGGGCAGTTTATTCTGAAGAATTTGAAAAATAAACTTTATTAGAGGCCATATGTTCTCTTTATTTTCACTGCTTCATAAAACTGAAAAAAATTAAAAGCACTTATTTTGCACTGTGCAGTATAAAACATTGTTTTGAATGGTCTACACATGAATGCAGAAGGTTATCCCACAGTGAAAATAATTGGATGCCCCAGAGGTTAGTATTTTTTCACTTCCTTTGCCTATGTTTACTTTTCTCAATCTCAGTCTTTCTATCTTTAATACTCTCTTGAAAAGCAGAAAAAAAAAAGGAAAATATATTGGCATGGGGATTTTAGGAACAAAATGAGGTTAAGAGAGAGAGCTGGGAAAACCAAGAAGAAACCTTCATTTGACATAACAAGAACTGTGCATTTTTTTCCTACCTTTGAACCTCTAGTTGTTTGATGGAACTGCAGACTCTTCTGTTTTCTTAAAATAAGGAAAAGGTGACGTTGAATAATATAATAATAATATTACATGTATTATATGCTACACATTATCTGTAACAAGTAATAGAGCAGTCATGCTACCATTTAACAGTAAAATTTTTATGTTATGTAAATCCTAGCAATAAAATTTTATGAACGTTTAATAGTATAAGCAAAAGTCAAGTGATTTTTTTTCTTAAATGTAATATTACATGCAGGACAATGCTTTTTCTCCTCACATTCACTCACATGATTATCCTACACCCCCCAAAACAAAATTCTTTATTTCCATTATCAGAAGAAAAAAAATAAAGGGCTGCTCTTTGTTATTAAAATTTCTTTTTTAACACTGAAATTTATATATATATATATATATATATATATGTGTGTGTGTGTGTGTATACTACATTCCACATTCTGGCTCACATATGCCTGTCACAATACCATTATTCCAATTTCATATATGTCCATATATGCATATTTTATATATGTATAAAGTGTGTATGTGTGTATATGTGTATGTATATAGACATACGTAGGCCAGGTGCCAGCGGAGACCATATGAAGGATTTAGATAACATGGAACAATTGAAGGTCAATTGTTTGTGAGCCACATGGGTGGTTAGACACCAAATATGGGTCTTTTGTAGGAATTTTAAGTGTTCTTAACTGTTGTACCATCTTCTAGGCACTGATGTGATAATATAATATGGTAAAATTGTTTACCTGTCTACAGGTTTTTGAAAAGGGATTTTTACCTACATATATCTATATATATCTTGGACTCAAGTTTTGTTCAAGGTGATAAGTATGGATCTGCTAATATTCTTATAAAAATGTAATTCTTTATTCACTCTAATGTGTTATGTTGATTCAATGGGATAGTTTGCTATTTTTCCTTAGGAGCTTTATTTAGAAAAATGAAAATAGTCAAAATTTGATCAGCGAAACATGGGAATGGTAGAGATCATATTATCAAATATTGCACATTTGCTTCAGTCTTTGGTATGGAAATTAATTACTGAGCAGAGTAAATTATTCGTATAGATTTCTTAAGTATCTTTTGCAAAAGATAAAAACTTAAGACCATAGAAACAGAGCTTTTTTTAATAGGGATGGTATTTTTTTATTTGCCGCTGTATATCCTAACACTGAATACTTTGTGTTGTGGTTCAGGGACAGGGGACTATGATCCACAAACATATTATAAGGTATACCCCATATGAACATGAATCCATATCACCCACAATAGAAAACTTCAAGTGTGATGAACAGTCTAGGTAGCCTGCAGCAGATCATTTCACTAATAACTAAAAGAAAAACGTATGTAGTTGCCCTGAGAAATGTTAGCATTAGACACCACAGGAACAGAATACAGTTAAAAAGATAAATAACTTTATTGCCTTTCAGCATCCTAACTAACTACTGGACACTAGCAGAAACTCCAAGAAAGGCTGCATTTCCACTAATAGGTCCCTCTGTGACTATACAGGGCATGCATACTGGGCAGTGAGCATAGTGGAGAGTCATTTTGCTCTCCTGTTCACATCCCCTAAATTTCTTCGTTGGTCTACAAGTTTCAAAACATTCTCTCATACTTCTAGATACTACATTACCTAAGGGACTAGAAAGTATCATAACACACAAAGAAATTCCAGTTGATGGGAATAACTCATTTCAGGAAATGGCAAATAAGTCCAAAATTTAACAAGACAAAATCAAAACACTTGTGGAAAATAATATTTTTAAAACACATGGTGTTCTTTGGGATAAAGAATCAAACAAAATTCAAAAAATCTTATGGAATTTATGCACATAATTACTTATAATTTTACAATCATTATTTATACCTGATAGTCGTGGGTTCATGTAGAGGGAAACCATATTTTGTATTGTAGAATCTCTTTGAAAAGTATCTCATTTAAGTTTTCTGTATGATCTTCAAGGTACATATTATTTGATGCTTTTTGAACAAGTAAATGTCATTATCTACAAGTGTGAGGTATTGAGATCTATAAAAACTCATTGATTTTACTTGAAAATGTGAAAAAACCTGATTCCCAGTAGAATGAGTGGAAGCTATACTAAACATGGTTATTGTGGTTACAGCCCATCTTATATCTTGTAAATGACCCAGAGTAGTACTGTACAATGTATTCATAATGGATAATATTTTCAGTCCTAATTTGAAGCCTATAGTTATCAAATACCACTACCTTCTTATAAAAAATCAAGTTACTTCTGTTTATCACTTTTCACCAACAGTGAAATGCATGGATTGATGTATGAAATCAATAATTATAATGACAGGATTAAATAAAATACATTTTATGGCACCAGCTCACAAAATATATTTGGTCTAAAGTTATTTACCAAGTTTCCTATATTGTAAATTATTCCAGGATTGATTTATTCTTTTGACCTTAAAAGTGGAATGTTGGAAAGATAGGTAGACTGTACCTTGCACAATAGTATTATGATGATATAATGAATCTCATATCAGAATTGTCTTCTCTTAAGTACTAAGTACTTAAGAGCTAGAGCAGTGATATTTTTTTTTTTGCTTTGTTCCACTGTAGTGATATTTCACTTTAATTCTAATAGATAAAGCTTGCCTGAAGATCAGAGGGTAAATCAGCCCCACTGTTCAGTCTCACAGACCATGCAGAGGTGACACACACCTTTAACCTCGTAGCCACACTAGCCTGCCAGAGAAATCGGGCATGCCTTTAATCCCAGCCCTAGAGAGAAACACTAGGTGGGATGAGACAGCTCTCAGTCTCATTCTGAGGATTCAGGAGGCAGAATCTCCATTTCGGACTGAAGTAGAGGTAAGAACCGGTGGCTGGCTGTTTTGTTTTTCTGACCTTCAGGATGAACCCCAATATCTATCTGGGTTTTTATAATGGAGCTACATTTCACTATATAACCACATATGGCTTTCACAAAATAAGCTTTAAGTATGTAAACTAGATAGGTTATTTAGGATAAATCAGCATATCAATTGATTTCTAGTTGAATTTATTTCATTAAAATATTAAGTATTTGCAAGATGCTATTGATTAATATATGGTGATGACAAAACAGCTTTGTATGAAATATAATAGCATCTTTAAATTCTCTATAATCTCTCTAAGGAAAAGTGATCTAATATATAATAAAATTGTGGATCAAGATTCAACTCAGTTAAATTATTTGCCTAACATTCATGAGGAATTAAGTATAGAATATACGAGAATGACTGCATCATTAAATATTAAGTATTATCTTCTATAATATTGTTTAATTAATAAGTAGAATTTCATAATGGTTTTCAAAAGATAATAGAAATATCTATGGATATAGACTTAATTTAATTGTGACCTATTAATTGAAGAATCTACCTTTTATTTTCTAAAGTGTTCATTTTAGATACTAATAAACAACTTATTCAAATTTCAGAGAAAAAATTGTGCCATGTACCTAAAATGTAAATGTATGCATACTGATTTCTTCTCCTTAAGAAAATATGGTTGCAAAACATATGTGAAACAAATATAAGTAACTCTCTCCAAAATTTCAAAAATCTCAAATTACAAAACTTCTGTCTAAAATATTCTTTTCCAGATATCAAGTTTGTTATAATTTAATCTACAAAAAATATCACCTTTCTTATATTAAGAGTTTTATTAACTTTTTAATTGAATGTTAAACATATTTATGTCAGAAATGTTTTAACTCCAATATAATGCCTCTTTTCGAAGTCCTTGAACATTAAAATGGACTTTAAACACAATATTTTTAATTGACTAGTTAGTTAATACAATGTATAAATATTCCTTAGAAGGAAATATGGTAAGTATATACTTAGTGTGTCTATGCTGCAACCAAAATAATTATCATAATACAATATTCATTATAACAAAATTTGGACCCTCTATAAAATTACATTAACTTTTCTACCACAATTATATTATAAAGAATTATTCTCATAGTTTCTAAAGACAATTTATTTCCCCTTATATTTCAAACTGTGATACTAGGTACATGACCTTAGGCCACCTTTAAATGATTTCAGATGTAGCATGGAATTTCCACTTCATAACATTCATTATGACTTAAAACTCATCTACACTTTATTTAATGTTGTGATTCAATCACCTTCATGCAATTCAACTTCCCTTTAATTACTTCAATGCTTGACTGAAATCAATGTTTTCATTTTAATATAAGGGCTGGTGAGTCAATAAAAGATCTTAAGTTATATTTACCCTCAGTAAAAACACTATTAAGAAAAAAAGGTGCAGAAAATACTATCCATTTTGTCTTCTGCCTTGTTTCTGTGATAGAGGAGTCACTGGACTCAGGTATCCCCTGGCAAATTGTCTTGTTATTGTCGTATCAACAAACAGCCTCAAGCTTTTCAGAAAATTAGGTTTGTCAATGTTATTGAGTTGTGTGGCTGAGCACACAGTAGATGAGAATGAAAGATTATAACTTAGGCCTTTAAAGTCCTTTTGAGGAATTTATTATTTAGGTCCATGAGGCATTCACCTTTCCCAAGTGTGACCTGGAAATGGTATTGCTGTATTATTTATAAATGACTCCTGAGATACTATATTCACTATTTTGACTCTTTTATTGGCAAGAGGAAAATATATTTGTGATTTGGTAAGCATTGTTATTACAAGTAGGAGTTTGAGAATTCATATATCAAAATAAAATCAATTTAGTTTTAAAATAGATAACATCTCACATGGCACATGACATGTGATTTTTTTATATAACACAAACAAACAAAATAGAGACCTCGCATTGCCTTTCTATCCAAACTAGAAATAAATGGTTTTGAAGATGGATGTAGCATTCAAAATGATACTGTTTTACTCATGGAGATAATCTGTTACATATCTGTTAAATAACTTCATTCAGATGAATGTTAATTGTGGTGCAATCTAATACAAGGAGGATGTGAATCCCAACTCTTAATCCCAACTCTTTAAACTTCTGCAGACCTAATAATTTCTTTGTCTTTCATGAAGAAAAAAAATTGACAACTATTATATTGTGATATTGAATATTTGTGAAGTGATTTGCAAACTGAATCATATTATAGGTTTGTGCTTTTCCACATAGTCATATAAGCATATATATTACTATGAATATGTATACATGCACATATGGGTAAAGCCTATGTAGTGATGGTGAATTTGTATGTGCATGTGGATTTACACATCCTGTATTTTTGCAAAAGTTAGTGAAATAAAAATTCTGTTATAAAATAACTGTACACTTTTTAAAAATTTGACTTTCAGCACACTGAATTTAGAGTTTATCAATTTAATTTTTTTCATTTTATTATAGTAATTACATATTGTTGTTTGTTAATTCTGAGTTTTTAAATAATTTATATTTATTCTTCTCTCATACAGTGCATCCTGATCACAGATTGTCCTCCCTCCGCTACTCTTACTTCCCCCTCCATCTTCTCTCCCCAGACTCACTACTCTCACTTCTCCACATCGCTCAAACATCTTACCCCTTAGCACCTGAGAAAAGAGCACTCCGCTCTGGGAATATAATGGAGCGCACTAAGTATGGCACAAGACACAATAAAACCAGGCACAGACACTCACAGATATGCTCACACCCATTGTTAGGAGTCCCCCAAAACACCAAGATAACAATCATAGAATATATGCAGAGATCCATCAGGCTCCATGGATGCCCCTTCAGTAACTGTAACTCACTAGGAGCCCTGCGCTTAGTTGATTCTTAGGCCATGTTCTCCTTTTGTCCTAAATATCTCTGGCTTCTACAATTGTTCTTTGTCAGGAGCCAATTTCCTCCTAAAATCATTACAAAAACCATCACCCTGGGGAGTCTGCAGAGAACCCCACACCCCTAATTGTGTTAGAAATCAAAGCCTACCCCACACCCAAATTGGCTGTTAATAAGAGCTATCTGTTAGCAAAACCCACCCCACATTCCAAACTATCTAGGGAGCTAGGTGTGTCAACTTCCAGGCCTACAGTGACCTGACCAAAGATAACCTCCTGCCTACGTGACCAACTCGGACCATGTGACCAACGTGAACCACGCGACAAGAGCCCAGGCCCCTGTGCCCATCCCCCAATTCTTTACCATATATAAAGCTGTACCCCATCTGTAATAAACGGAGGCTCTGACAAACTTCGCATGGCCTTCTTCCTCTCTCTCAGCCCAGGTAGTGCCTCTCCGGGACCCTGGAATAACTAAACTGCTAGGTGGGTTACTAACCCTAGACTAAGTAACCCGCCAAGGCAATCAACAGTTCTTTGCCCTCTTCTGTGGAGTTTCCTGAGCTACACCTTATATTTGGTTGTGGATTTCTGTACCTGCTTCCATCCGCGGTTGAAGGAAGCCCCTATGAGAATGATTGGGCTAGGCACCGATCTATGAGTACAGCAGAATCTCATTAGAAATCATTCTTTTGGGGTCACTTATGTTTGGTTCTGTTCTAGAACTGTTGGCATCTAGGTTCCAATTACTGGCTATCCGGGCAGTATTGGGCATGGGCTACCTCTCTTGGCATGAACATCAAGTTAGATCAGTTCTTGGTGGTCACTTCCACAAACTCGAAATCACCATTGCCACAGCACATACTGTAGTCAGGATAAGTTTAAAGATGAGGATTTGTGGCTGGATTTGTGCCCCAATCCCACAGCTGAGAGCCTAGCCTAATTACAGAAAATCGCCTCTTCAGGCTCTCTAGCCTCCATTACTGGAGTCCTCTATAAAATCAATCTCATAGGTTCTAAGAAGTTCCACTGAACCAGGTTTCCTCGTTGCCTCCAAATGCCCAGAATTCCAGTTGTCTTTCCCCAAACTCACTCTCAGGAACTTCTTTCCCCAGCTAAACTCTCCCGATCCCGTTCCCACCTGTTCCTAGTATACCCGCATAATTTCTTCTATAACCCCTTCTCAGAAAGCTCCATACACCTGCCTCACAGAGTCATCCTTGTTACTAAGTCTCTCTTGGTCTGGATTCTAGTATTATTATCTTTAAAATATTAATTAATATACATTTAGTGAGTACATATCATGTTTGTCTTTCTGGGTCTAGGTTGCCTCCCTCAAGATGATTTTCCCTATTTATATCCATTTGCCTTAAAATTTCATGGTGTTATTTTTAAAATAGATAAGTAAATTCCACTGTGTAAATGTACCACATTTTCTTTATCCTTGGTTGAAGACATATAGGTTGTTTCCAATTTCTGGCTATTATGAATAAAGCCTCAGTGAACATAGTTGGGTAAGTGTTCTTGTGGTTGAGTATATACCTAACTGTTCTAATGTGTTCAAGAATATCCCCTACATTACCTTCTATCAAGTTCAGTGCATCTGGTTTTATTTTAAGGTCTTTGGTCCAGCTGGGTTGGAGTTATATGCAGGGTGATAAATATGCATGTACTTGCTTTGTCTTACATGCAGACATCCAGTTATAGGAGAAAATTTTGTAGAACTTCTCCTTTTTTTAAAAAAAAATCAAGTATTCATATATGTGTGAATTTTTGTCTGAGCCTTTGATTTGATTCCATTAATCATTGTGCCTGTTTTTAGGTCAATAGTATGTGTTTTTTTTTTATTTTAATTTTTGAGAAAACTACTTCCTGTTTTCTGAGGGCCAAGACAAAGCCCTCTCAACTACTTTTCCAGAACCATGTCTGCCTGCATGTCACCATGGCACACCGTGATGGTAAAGGACTAAAGCTCTGAAAATGTATGGCACCACAATTAAGTATTTTTCCATTATAAAGGTTGCAGGGTCATGGTGTCTGTTATACTTATCACAAAGTTCAGTTTCTTCCACTTGAACTATCCACTAATGAATTTATATATACTGATGTTTCATTAAGATTAAATGTCTAGAACCTAACAAGGTATATTTGCATTTCATTAACAGTTGTGTTAAAGGGATAAGTTACTTAAGGTAGCTAATAAAACTAATCTGTCATAACTATGGTTTAATATCAAAAGAATTTATGAGCTCTGCAATTAATTTCAAATTTTCCTCTTCTGGCAAACTATTTGTGAGAGTAAGCCATTATGTTAACACTGATGACACTAAGCAACTGACGGCAGTTTTAAATATGTCAGTTTGTTGATTGAAATTTCTTCTGGGAGTGAAGTTAGTGCTGTGATAATGTAAGACTCTGGTGAATCATGTATGTGTTATTTCAGCTCATTACGTCTTAACTGCTGTTAGGGTTGCTTTATTATATTTTTTACAAAGGGGGGCTTCATTAAAAAGGAACACTGTATCTATTTAATGAAATAGAAAAAGAATTGGGGAACTAAAAAAATGAAGAAATACGTATCCAGAAATATGTTAAAAAGATTGTTTATATTTAGTATAAAACTGTGATATATCTACTTTTTTAATTCTTTTTTTTTTAAATTTATTTATTTATTAAAGATTTCTGTCTCTTCCCCGCCACCGCCTCCCATTTCCGTCCCCCTCCCCCAACTAAGTCCCCCCCCCTCAGCCTGAAAAGCAATCAGGGTTCCCTGTCCTGTGGGAAGTCCAAGGAACCCCCACCTCCATCCAGGTCTAGTAAGTTGAGCATCCAAACTGCCTAGGCTCCCACAAAGCCAGTGCGTGCAGTAGAATCAGAAACCCATTGCCATTGTTCTTGAGTTCTCAGTATTCCTCATTGTCCGCTATGTTCAGAGAGTCCGGTTTTATCCCAGGCTTTTCCAGACCCAGGCCAGCTGGTCTTGGTGAGTTCCCAGTAGAACATCCCCATTGTCTCAGTGTGTGGGTGCACCCCTCGCGGTCCTGAGTTCCTTGCTCGTGCTCTCTCTCCTTCTGCTCCTGATTTGGACCTTGAGATTTCAGTCCTGTGCTCCAAAGTGGGTCTCTGTCTCTGTCTCCTTTCATCGCTTGCTGAAGGTTAATATTCAGGAGAATGCCTATATGTTTTTCTTTGGGTTCTCCTTATTTAGCTTCTCTAGGATCACTAATTATAGGCTCAATGTCCTTGGTTTATGGCTAGAAACCAAATATGAGTGAGTACATCCCATGTTCCTCTTTTTGGGTCTGGCTTACCTCACTCGGGATAGTGTTTTCTATTTCCATCCATTTGTATGCAAAATTCAAGAAGTCCTTGTTTTTTATTGTTGAGTAGTACTCTAATATGTATATATTCCATACTTTCTTCATCCATTCTTCCATTGAAGGCCTCTAGGTTGTTTCCAGGTTCTGGCTATCACAAACAATGCTGCTATGAACATCGTAGAGCATATACTTTTGTTGTATGATAAGGCCTCTCCTGGGTATATTCCCAAGAGTGGTATTGCTGGGTCCAGGGGTAAGTTGATCCCGAATTTCCTGAGAAACCGCCATACTGCTTTCCAAAGTGGTTGCACAAGATTGCATTCCCACCAGCAATGGATGAGTGTACCCCTTTCTCCACAACCTCTCCAGCAAAGGCTATCATTGGTGTTTTTTATTTTAGCCATTCTGACAGGTGTAAGATGGTATCTTAAAGTTGTCTTGATTTGCATTTCCCTGATCGCTAAAGAAGTTGAGCATGACCTTAAGTGTCTTTTGGCCATTTGAAGTTCTTCTGTTGAGAATTCTCTGTTCAGATCAATGCCCCATTTTATAATTGGGTTGATTAGCCTTTTACGGTCTAGTTTCTTGAGATCTTTATATATTTTGGAGATCAGACCTTTGTCTGTTGCGGGGTTGATGAAGATCTTCTCCCAGTTAGTGGGTTGCCTTTGTGTCTTAGCGACAGTGTCCTTTGCTTTACAGAAGCTTCTCAGTCTCAGGAGGTCCCATTTATTCAATGAGGTCCTTAATGTCTGTGCTGCTGGGGTTATATGTAAGAAGTGGTCTCCTGTGCCCATGTGTTGTAGAGTACTTCCCACTTTCTCTTCTATCAGGTTCAGTGTGTTCGGACTGATATTGAGGTCTTTAATCCATTTGGACTTGAGTTTTGTGCATGGTGATAGATATGGATCTATTTTCATTCTTCTACAGGCTGACATCCAGTTTTGCCAGCACAATTTGTTGAAGATGCTCTCTTTTTTCCATTGTATACTTTTAGCTCCTTTATCGAAAATCAGGTGTTCATAGGTTTGTGGGTTAAAATCAGGGTCTTCTATTCGATTCCATTGGTCGACTTCTCTGCTTTTATGCCAATACCAAGCTGTTTTCAATACTGTAGCTCTGTAGTAGAATTTGAAGTCAGGGATGGTAATGCCTCCAGACGCTCCTTTGTTGTATAAGATTGTTTTGGCTATCCTGGGTTTTTTGTTTTTCCATATAAAGTTGATTATTGTCTTCTCCAGATCTGTGAAGAATTTTGATGGGATTTTGATGGGGATTGCATTGAATCTATAGATTGCTTTTGGTAGAATTACCATTTTTACTATGTTGATCCTCCCAATCCAGGAGCAAGGAAGATCTTTCCATTTTCTGGTGTCCTCTTCAATTTCTTTCTTTAAAGACTTAAAGTTCTTGTCAAATAGATCTTTCACATCCTTGGTCAGAGTTACCCCAAGATATTTTATGCTATTTGTGGCTATCGTGAAAGGTGAGGATTCTCTAATTTCCCTCTCTGTTTCCTTATCCTTAGTGTATAGGAAGGCCACTGATTTTTTGGAGTTGATCTTGTATCCTGCCACATTACTAAAGGTGTTTATCAGCTGTAGGAGTTCTTTGGTAGAGTTTTTGGGGTCGCTTATGTATACTATCATATCATCTGCAAATAACGAGAGCTTAACTTCTTCTTTTCCTATACGAATACCCTTTATCCCCTTATGTTGTCTTATTGCTATTGCTAGAACTTCAAGCACTATATTGAAGAGGTATGGAGATAGGAAAGAATATACCTTCTTCTCTGCAGCCCATGGAACCTTTGTTTTAATTCTTAAATTGGTAATTGCTCAAATGAAAAACAAATTTATAGATGCTAAGGTAATTGATCTTTGGATGCACTCATTATCCTTTAACTTCATAAAATAAAATTTGTTTCTGCTATTATAAACCAAGATGACATTTTATGAACTTTCTAAAATTGGTATGTGAAAGTAGCACATCACTGCAACCTAACTTTAAAAGCTCACGATATATGTGTAGAATCAAAGTATAAAGTCTTATATTACTCATGAATATAAGTTATACATGTATACATGTACAGATGTGTGTCTAATGTTTTACATACAAGATAATGCACAAATAATAAAAAGAATATTTATTCAAAGATGAATTAGATCACATTATACATTTATATTATACATTTATGTTAACTTTAGTTGCTCTTTTTCTGTGTAAATATTTAGTTTATTCTTTTCTGTCTTTATGAAGACATTAATCTTTTTCTAATACCTACCATGATGTCCAGATGGTATACATGATGTCAAGTTATATAAAATGATTTAGGGTTTCATTTTTTCTATTTTTTTATGATTTATTTTACTTATTTTCTTTCCACATTTTTACTCCATCTAGCCCCTTTCTGATGTCTTCTCTCATGTTCCTTACATATTCCTGCCTTCTCAGGCTATAAGCATTCGCCTCTTTTTCTTTAATTATGTTTGTTATATAGATATATATGTATATATATATGTGTGTGTGTGTGTGTGTGTATGCATATATATGTATAAAAACATTCTATTGTGTATGCTTTACTATATAATTATGTTTATGCACATGTGTCAGTGTTTGGCCATAAATTCAAGTGCAGGTACCTACGGACATCAGTTGACATTAAATTTCTTGGACCTAGATTTATAGGTATTTGTGAATTGCACTACATGAGTTCTAAGAGCAAAATGGGAGTCCTCTAAAAGGGCAATGTACTCTGTTGCTGCTGAGCTCTCTCTCTCCAGTGCATCCACATTTCTCACTTGAAAAATGTTTAATTTGTTTCAATTCATTCCTATTTCACATTTTGATTAATGATTAAGCTTTAATAAAAGCACTCACTGAAAGGACTTATTCTTTGTGGATATATATATTTCAAATATTTGTCACATTATTACATATCTTTTGGTCATATGATTTTCCTTTTCCACAGTAAATCCTTTATGTCAATATTTCTTTATTGGGGGTGACTTTTCTTATTAAGATTATGATTTTTGTGTATTTATGAGTGTTTTGTATGGATGTCTATCAATGTACTACCACACGAAGGCATGATGCCACAAGACCTAAAGAGAGCATCGGATCTCCTACAACTGGAGTTAGGGATATTTTTGAACATGATGTGTGCTCTGGACATAAAACTCTGATTTTCTAGAAGAATATTCAATGCTTTTAACATCTGGGCCACCTCTCAAGCTACTCAATTATTTTTTATAGTACTACATAGATTAAATTATAATCTTATCTGTTTTTGAAAATTGCTAAATTAATGTATGATAATATGATAATTATATAATAAAACTATGATGCCATGGTTTCCCTTTCAGAATAATCATTCAGTATTGTTCTATTTTGTCATATCCTACCTTAAAGTATTTTTATGACTTGGATCATAAAATGATTTAAATGTGTCTCAGAGCATAATGTTACAGGCTTGTTAGCAACAGGTAATACTAATACAGGCCTAGGCAAAGGAGCCATCTGGGTCACAAAGGCGAGTGTACAGCCCTACACTCCAAAGAGAGTGCATGTTTTGATTAATGTGGGACATGAATTTATTTGTAGCAAAGTTAACCTAAAAAGACATACTAAATGCTACCTTTTGGGAACTTACAAGAACTTCAGGATTGTACAGGAAAGGAACAAGATCTAGATAGGCATAAAATGGTGCTCATTCAAGCATTCTTGCTCAGACTATAATGCCCTTTATTATTACTTCATGATTGGCCATTCTGTGTCTGTCAGAGTAAATGTTACTACTGCTTGATGCTTGTCACAAGGTATTTATCAAAAGGATCTCTTATTCCAGGAATCCAAGGTGACAGCAAGGATAATGGACTTGGAGAAAGAATCAGTGAGAATAATCAGATAACAGTCAGCTAGTTAAGATAAAGACTGTGTGTTCCTTCAGGCTTAGGGAGTCTGTTCTGTCCTGTGGACATGGATATTATAAATGTTTATGGATAACATGTGCATTATGACATCTAAAAATGTTACAAATCTAATAATTTTTCTCATGCAAATGTAAAGTCCTCAAACTTAAGACTAACTGACCTAAGTAACTTGTGTGTGTACATAGTTGAATAGGACTCTTACCCAAAATGTGAGCATGAAAATAAAGGCCCACTAGATATTTGCAATCCCAAGCAAATCGTGACTTTTTTTAATTAATTAATTTATTTATTAAAAATTTCCACCTCCTCCCCCCCTCCCATTTACCTCCTACTCCCTCACCCCCCCTCTTCCTCCATCTCCAGTCCTAAGAGAAGTCAGGGTGCCCTGCCCTGTGGGAAGTCCAAGGCTCTCCTCCCTCCATCCAGGTCTAGGAAGGTGTGCATCCAAACAGACTAGGCTCCCAAAAAGACAGTACATGCAGTACAAACATAACCCAGTGACATTATCATTGGCTTCTCAGTCAGCCCTCATTGTCAGCTACATTCAGAGAGTCCGTTTTGATAACATGCTCCTTCTGTCCCAGTCCAGCTGGCCTTTGTGAGCTCCCATTAGATTAGTCCCACTGTTTCTGTGGGTGGACGCACCCTTCACGGTACTGACTTCCTTGCTCATGTTCTCCCTCCTTCTCTTCATCTGAACCTTGGGAGCTCAGTTCAGTGCTTCAATTTGGGTCTCTGTCTCTATCTTCATCCATACGATGAAGGTTCTATGGTGATATGCAAGATATTCATCTGTGTGGCTATGGGAGGAGGCCAGTTCAGGCAACCTCTCCTCTGATGTCCAAGGACCTAGCTGGGGACATCTCCTTGGATACCTGGGAACCCCTCTAGAGCCAAATATCCTGCCAACCCTAAAATGGCTCCCTTAATTAAGATATCTTCTTCCCTGCTCTCATATTCACCCTTCCTCTATCTCACTCCCCCATTCCTCCAAGCTCTACCCATTCCTTTTCTTCTCCCTTTTAAAAAGTGCTCCTGGACAGTGAAGACTTGCATATATGCAATAAATACAAATCCAGATGAGTCATAGTGTTGGATAAATATATGTGGGCTTGAAATAAAGAAGAAAGTATAGAGAGTCATAAAATAAAGTTAATGATTTAAAAATTAGGGTAAAGTCTTTAAAGACACAGAGTATAGATAGGAATAGATTAAAAGGAGTAAAGAAAAATAAGCCACATAAAAATGGAAAATTCACAGAGAGTCTGATTATGTATAATATTGTATTATTTTTAATTATATGACTGTGAAGATGCTAAGTATAAAGAGACATTTCATTGTATGGATGCTAAGTTAAAGCAACATAAAAGTAGTTGATTCCAAAATTTGACTCTTAAAAACATGTTGCTTGGAAAAGATGCTCTTCTTTTGTTTCCACAGAGGATGAGAACCTCTGGAATCCTTCCAGACTAAGATGGTTGGATAGACAATGACCCCCTGAACGATCACTGTGAACACTCCCCCAAAATGAAAGTCATGATTAACAGCACCCCCAAACATCAGTAAGAAGTATGGTGAAAACTATGTCCATATCTCCAAATATTGTATATAATTATTTGTTTACATTTTAAAAAGGCTATGATATAGATATGAATAATTTGCATTGGTATGGATTTTGGTTTATTGATAAAAGTTTTAGGTCAATTTTGTTATATATAAATGTTTTATAAAACATTTTATAAAACAATTTTGTTTTGTAAATATATATAAATTTGTATATATATATGTTCTTGATTAAGGTATTGTGTTTATGCAGTTCATTTAAAACATAATATGTAATTAAGAAATATAGGATAATAGATAATCATATAAAATAGTCAAGATTGTAGTCATGTTAGTTAGGTTTTCTAGATATATAGAGGTGTATTTCAATTAGTTGGATATTCTTCAGATCTTTCAGAGACCTTCAGAATATGGCATTTAAATGTTTTGAAACTTAGGATTTTTTCATGATGATGACACACATCTGCTCCTGGCAGTACCAATTATTTAATATTACTTCCTAAAACAGATATGTGTTTTCTTATTTAGGGTTCATGAAGAATTAAATCAAGTACTAACAAGATTAGAAGTTCACATTTTACCACATCTGATAATACCTCTATTATTGACTATTTAGCAATAAATACATGTAGCACAAAAATTATAATTTATGCAAACAACCATATTTTTCAAAATCTATTGTGAAAATTTATACATGTATTTTGAGTGGATAGGTATCAGATAGTATTTAAATATCGTTTTGAATATAGTAAATTTAGCAGATTTTTAAAATGTCCTCTTGATAGTCATATATTAGTAGATAAGCCAATAAAGTAGACAACACTAATTCTAAATGACAGTAAAAACTACAATCCCAGCTCTAAAAGAGAAAAGCCATTGCACCTTGGCTTGAGGACAAAAAGAATTAGAAATAACTGTTTCAAGAAAATAATTTATCTTTTAAATGTCTATTAAGTCTACAAAATCCTCTTCAGAAATGTGACTAAATAAAAAGCATAATTTCCCTCCTTTCTCCTTGGCAATATGTCAAATTTGCTTAGTGTTCATCTCAGAAACAAGATTTGTAAGGATCACTTCATTTGATATACTGAATCCAATTCCTTCAAATTGTGAGGGAAGCCTATTACACTAGGAGGAAATTACTTTAGAAAACAATACATTACTCACTTAACCAATATGCGTAATTATAAGTGTATAAATCCCCATATGAATTGCATTTTATTGTACCTAATCTAAAATATGTTTATTATATTTTTAAAATGAAATTGTTTCATTGTGAACTTGCAAATGAAGCCTATGATATAATCAAGACAGAGAAACTAATTTCACATTTATAGATAGCGGATATGCATTCTTGGATATGTAACTGAATCATTTTTGGAAACATACTTTCAAAGTATCTTTAGTTTGAATATACAGTTAATTTTCAAATAAAGAAATCAGAAAAAGATACTTTCTATTGTTTTGGATGTAAAGTTATTAACAATTTACGTGACTTTTTTATCAGTTGATACATATTTTAATGACCTGAAATGAGCGTGTATTTGTAACCACTTCTCCCTGTTTTATTTATTTTTCTTTATTACATGGTTTACTTATCTAGGCACCAAAGATCTCAATTAGTATGTTATTGCTAGTACTTTTGACATCATTTTTGTTTTAAATGTCCAATAGTATAAAGTAGATGTCCAAATAGTATAAAGTAGATTATGTCCAAATAGTATAAAGTAGATTATGTTAAAGATTATGGGACTTAAAGAAGGTCTGATAATAACTAGAATATAATCACCATCTTTGGTAATATATTAATACAACATTCAGACAAACTATCACATATGTAAAAACACAGCAAACACGTTTCATATTTATGTGAAATTTGCTCTACTGGTGACTGAGCAAAGAAACACGACTGTCAGTTGAATTATAGGTTACTTGAAACATTTTAAGAGCTGAGAAAGCATTTCAAGACCTTTGCATTCAATGTTTCTAATAACACTGTTCTGTCTCAGCAAGAGACAATGCATAGTAGAGCGCATAAAGAATATATTTTAATGCCAAATTATCTTTACTGTGTCTCTTGATTTTTTTAGCATTTTTGAAACAAGATCATTGTCAGACTTTTTTCAACAAAGTTGTAAATCTTCTGTATGAAAACAAAAGTTTCTGTGGTTAATACAACAGGAATAAAGTCTGGTGCAAATATCAATCCTAGTACTTGGTTATTTCACAATATCCAAATCCATACTTACAAGGAACACAGAAAAAAAGATGTAAGAAAACATTAAATAGAAATTGCTTTGTTTACGTTTCTAGCAAACTGACTCAAGTGATGACCCAAATATTTATTTTATTGTGTATATGCTCATAAGCCATTTTCCATGGCAAGAAGTGAAGACAGTTTTATGTTTTTTTGAATTGAAAATATTTTGACCGACCTTGATAATGGTGTGTGTTAAATGGAGCATTATGTGTCTTTCAAGTCCATGGTATGAAGAGCTGCCAGTTTTAATCTTATTACTCTTAGAAGTCAGCCTTGTTCCTTGAGATACTACAAACATCTGCATATGTCAAGTCTTTCAAACAAAGGTGTTTCCTTTGACAGCCACTTCTGTGTCTCCATCTAAAATGACTGTGCCAGCAAGTGTATGAATGATTCATTTGGATGTTCTAGATAAGCCAACCACTTGGTTTATTCAAACAAGGGAATTCTTGTAAATTAATAACTCTGTTTTCTCTACTAAATTCTATCACTTATACACACAGTGATAAATAACTGAAAAATTCTTTGATATCTCTATTTTACACAAAATTTCATCAATTTTAATTTTTTCTCTTAATTTTTTATGGTTTTTCTTTCCACTTCTACTACATGCCTTAAGTCCCATGTAATAGATAAGTGATATGATATAGGGTGGTTATTTCAAAGATGCTATTAACAGAACTTGATAATGCACAGATGATCCATGAAAAAGATTACTTTCAATGTTTTATATTTTATGTTTAATGTTTTCAATATTTACAGAAATGTAAATATGAACAGTGGATACTTTTTCTAAATATCTGTTAGTAAAAGGAGATAGAAATGAAGAAGATAGAAACATATTGGCACTTAAATATTTTTTCATGGTATAAAATTAAGTAAAATTGCACAGCTTGGTCAATGTAAAATTTTAATAAGAAGGAATAATGAGATAAGAATAAGTCAGATAACCATCTATTCTTCAACCCTATCAAAGACTCAGAAGGATATAATATTACCTGAGTAAACAGGATGTACATTGCAAGCAACTTCCATAACTCTAGAATTGGCAGAAATATCTTGCTGCCTATACAGTCACCCAAAGTTAATGAAGCAAAAAGTTTCACAGACAGTTCCACCTATATTGGCAATTTGTCAGTCACTTTATTCTGTGTCCTGCAGGGTGTCTTATAGACTCTTTTATTAAGCAGAAACCCCGAAAACTGTCTCACCTTTAGGCATGTTCAGCCGTCTTTTTTCACTGGTTGCTACATGTCCAGTTCATACAGCATAACATTAAGCAATCCAAGCAAGAGCAGTTTCTTGCTGAAATGGCTAGCAAACCCCATAAGGAACCTCTTCAATACCCCTCATCCTCTTGAAGTACATTGGTGTATCCAGGAGCAAATGTGTCTTATTGTTATGCAAAGTTCTAAATTCTTAAAACATTTTAAATGTCATATTCTTTTTTCTTTGAAAGATCTGAAGAATACCTATCTAACTAAAATTTATCTTTGTATATCATGAAAGCCTAACTAACATGACTACAAGCTTGACTAATATAGATGACTATTTATTAACCTATATTTCTTAATTTTACAATATATTTTTATTTTGTCTTATTTTTAATTTTTTATTGAAAATTTCCACCTCCTTCCCTTCTCCCATTTCCCTCTCCAGTCCAAAGAGCAGTCAGGGTTCCCTGCCCTGTGGGAAGTCCAAGGTCCTCCCCACTCCATCCAGGTCTATGAGCTGCACAAACACAATACCTTAATCAAGAGCAGAAATTATATATATATATATATATATATATATATATATATATATATATATATATATATATAAACAAAATTAACCTTAAATTTGTATCAATAAATCAAGATCCATACCAAAGCAAAATATTCATCTCTATCACATATCCCCCTTCAAATGTAAACAAATATTGATAAACAACATTTAGGGATTTTGGGCTTAGTTCTCTCCAAACTGCTTCCTGCTTTTTGTTGGGCATTTTTCTTTTGGGATTTTGTGGAGATCTTTCAGGGGGTTTTGGTCCATTAAACCACACACACACACACACACACACACACACACACACATATAGTGTGTGTGTTTAACTTAGCAGTCCCCAGAATCAAACTGCAGTATTTTGATAGCTAATAGGAAAAATAATGTAATTGCATTTCAATTGTATTTTACTGAAAAAAGACTGCCTGAAGATCTGAGAGTAAAACAGTTCCACGGGGTAGCCTTTCTGACCAGGTTATAGTAAGACACACCTTTTCTTCCAGTAGCCACAATGACACACACCATTAATCCCAGTAGACAGCCTAGTTGCTGTAGAAATTGAGTATAGAATTCATTTAAAACCAGTGGTGCATGTCTTTAATCCCAGCCTTAGAGAAGAATATAAGACACGGAAAGACAGCTCTTAGGGCAGTCTCATTTTGAGATTCCTGAAAGCAGGATTCTCATTTTCAGACTTAGGTTGAGGTAAGAGCCAATGGCTGATTGTTTTGCTTTTGGGATTTCGGGTTGAACCTCAATTTCTGACCATGAGTTTTGTTAATCGTGCTTCAAAATAGAATAAAAAATATTCATGTTTTGTATGGGTTCTATCTTTTGTCATGTAATTTGCTGTAGTAACTTGTCCTATGAACAATGACTCTCCTTGAGCAGAAGGGCCAATGTTCTCATTTTTTTCTCTGCACTGGAAAGGTAGGTTAGTCCTGAAGGAACAAACAGTACAGAACATTTAGGCCAAAGGCATTGAGACTACATCCTTTGCACTTCAATAGATAACTCTAGAAGAATTAGCATCAATTTAAATGATGTCTGTGGTACCCTCTTCACAGAAAGCAGCTGCTCTACTTTCTCTTTTTTGAACTACTTACATGAAAGAGACAATTGCTTTCTCAAGAGATACCCTGATTGCAGAAGCAAGGTCCCATAGCACAAAACTTGGGAGAGAAGAAAAAGAACTTTGGAAGGAGACTTCTCTATTCTCACAAATGCAAGAATATACACATAGGCACTGTTTTAAAATGCAAATATACATGTTATCCTTAATATAGACACTAAAACGTTGATCTGTAAAAAAAAATGATTTGAAATTTGAAGATGAAAACATTGAAATGTCTCATAATATTAAATCTGGAAAAGCAGTGAAAAAAAAACCCAGGACCTCTGTAGCTCAAGTTACTGTTTGTGGAAAGAATAAGTTTAGTAAAATGATCACTCTGGAGACTATTGTTTTATTAAACTAACCAAGGCATGTATAGCTTCTAGTTTATAGTTCCTATTAATTTAAAATTACAGAGCTATAATTTGAACATTATAATCATGATAAGACTAATTCTTATTTGTAATAGCTTCTTGGTCTGCTCTTAGGACAGTTTTTTGGAGTGCTTCTTCTGTCAAAAACACACACTATGGCTTAGGGAGCATTGCAGAAGAGGGCACAGAAAAAGTATAAGAGAATCATGGAGTTTGCAGTGTATTGTGTTTCTAGAAATAGCAGAAACAAACCCCATAAAACCTCAGCAGAATGAGTAATCAGGCATGATGTCACTGGATACGCCAATGGTGACAGGGAAAACCCAAAAGATCTTAACCGTGCACCCTACACAAAGGACTATAGACAACTAAGGAAGGCTATGAGCTGAAGAAATTGTCTACCCCAGGGAAGAGATCACCCTTTGGTTGTCTAGTAACAAAAGGTCAACCGTGAAAACATAAACATAATTCAGAGCACACAAACTGATTTGTGTGTGTGTGTGTGTGTGTGTGTGTGAAAGAGAGTATGCATGTAGGTAATCATAGGATGCAATAAAAGTAGTACTAAAAATTTGAAAGAGATCAGGGAGGGGAATATGGGAAAATTTGAGAGTAAGAAAGGGAAAGGAGAAATGTAATTATAGCATAATATCAAAAATAAAATAAGAAAACACACAATATTTCATTGGGCATTTCTTTCTTTGTTTTATCTAGATTCGTGGTTTTATTAAATTACTAGGTAAGTTGTGGATTGCTTCAGTCTGTGTTCGGACCAAGTCTACTCTTTCACATATTCTTACCTTCATTAATTTTATTCCAGGTCATAAAATCCTCATTTTCTAATCATTAGTAGACAGACTATGGGAGAAGTCGGAAGATGATTGACCGACTGGAATGTACTTAGTTTCTAAACCTGGATAGGAAGATGAGTTTATTACGCACATTAAGGCTATGGGCTACAGGGAGTCGAGGTCTTTAATTTATCAAATTATTTGTTTGAATGGGATGTGTCTTTGTGCTTAGGCACCCCAGCATGTAATTCATGTTGGACAAAGGAAGATGATTCAGATTAAACAATATGCAAATTCAAGAGATAAAGGAGAGTTGTTGTGTGTAATTTGTATATAACGATACTCTTCCATGTGAGAAAGTGTGTCCTGGCAGATGAAAGTTCAGCCCAGGTAGAGGTTTCTGAGACACAGTGAGAGCCTACCTATTGTACAGAGAACAACTTGGGTGTATATATGGCTTTTTTCTTTGTGTTTTCTGAATCTAGCCTGGGAAATTCTCCTAATGACTTGTTCTATTTTCCTATAACCCATGTTAGTGGGTTTTCCTGCACCGACGTCCATTGGAAGCAGAAACATTCAACTTGACATGGTTTGAAGCACACTCAGTAAAACCTTTACTATGTGCTGTCCTTATTTCTAAAGGAAGAAATTATTTTCTCCAAATCCATTTTCATGGCAGAAAAAAAAAACTAAACAGGCATCCAAGCTGAAACAAAATGCTCAGCTAATGTTTCCTTCTACTAACATCCACTCATTGCTCATAAGTTTGACCCACTCACTCAAGATTAAAATTGAAATACCAGCCAGTTTATCCATTTTTCTAAAATAGGGTAGTGAGCTATAAGGGTCTGCCATTTTTGTACAAGAAGTGTCAGCATTCATTCACTCTTATAAAGTTTTTCTTCAAGGGGCTTATTCAAAGTCAAAGTCATATTTCACGAATTATTACATGCTAAGTTCATATGTAGATATGCACCAAGAGCATCTCTTTTTATTAGAATTTCTGAGCAGAATAAATTTCTTGGTTGTCTGAGGACATGAACTTAAGTGTAGGATCATGTGGTTCCTTCTGAATTCCTTTGAAAAGTTATTATAATCAAATATTTGTTTATTCTAAATCTTCTAATATATACTCATGACAATGGCATATGATGCATACTACAAGTAGGGCCAAAATTCAGAAGATTGGAAGGCTGGAATGTTTATAAAAACGCTGAATTCTTTTCCAGAAAACAGAGGCTGTGAGGGAAAGCCCACTGAGATCTTATGCTATATAAATTCACTGTTTTCAAATGTGAAAACACAAGTGGATACATTAAAATTAAAACTCAAATTAAATACAGGTGAAGTGGAGCTCTTGGCATCACCAGAAGAGTCTGAAGGGAGTCCCTCTATCCCAGATGTTTGAGATTTTCTTATAATTCTTCATCTTGAGCCGAGTACATTGGAGTTTTGATGGTCAGATTTTTACCTCACTCCATTTCTCTGAAATAAATGTTTTCTTGAGTAATTTGTCCATTTCAGTTTGTTTTAAATAAATAAATAAATTGATAAAAAAAGAAATTAAAAAAATCATTTTTTCCTGTAAGTTTTATGTGTACCGCTCAACATTCTCATTTATAGCTATTACTAACAAATGCTACAAACCAGAAGATAGACATAGACAATTCAGGAGACTTGTTTCATCCCAAAGACTCAGTCCTTGAATTGCAGACAGCTAGAATACCCACAATATTTCTCTGTGCCACTGCAAAGATTGGTCTTTCTATGGCCAAACTCCTCTTAAAACAAACAAAAAACAAAGCAAAACACAACCAAACAAACAAACAAAACACAAAAACCACATTTATTCGTTAACTTTGTATATTTGGTTTTGTGGTCACAAGGGCATTCATGTATGTGTAAGTATGTGGTGTGTGTGTGTGTGTATGTGTGTGTGTGTGTGTGTGCTCACATTTACTCTATTTCTCTCTGGGTCTGACTATACTGTGTCTATCTATTGATGAGCACATGCATGTCCTAAAGTCTATGTCCCCAAAAGCACAGCTGGAAGTCTAGAAGAATCATTGGTAGTTTCTTCACCCCTTCTAGCATTTGGGGCCCAGAGATGAGCTCATGTTTGGCAGGAAACTCCTTTAGTGACTGAGCTATGTCACAGGTCCAGTGTGATGTTTGGATTCACATTTTACATAATGATGATTAGTTCTGGGCACTTATTTAAATCTTTAACTCTGTTCATGAAGATATCAGTCAAAGTGGTCCCTTCTATTTTGACATATATGGTATGCTACGCTTATTGCACCCACCCACTGTGCCAGAGAACACTTTTATAGTTACTCCTCTTATTGAGCAATGGTATGGTACCTCTTATCTCTCTCTTCTCCTAGAGTTTCCTACATTTTTATTCACACTCCTCAGTTAGCACAATTTAACTTTCAGTTTTTATTGGAACAACTAGATTAAATTCTGTATTTGAGTAGGATCAAGCAGCATTTGATTTTATTTTTGCTAATTATTCAGTCATTTAAGGAAGCATCCTCTAGGTCACACACACACCAGAGAGGGGAGAAAGATTGTAATAGATAACAATTATTCTCTATTCAAGATGACTGTTAGATTAAATTGATGGGATCAGAAATTTTGGTAGGTTCCCCTCTATAACAATTAATATGTGCCTACTGTCTCTCGTCTCAAAGCAGGGTCAGCATTTTAGTGACATCTCCTTAAGATATTTAACATGAGGAGCTTATCAAAATTGAACTTATTTTCTTGTAAAATTACCCAATCAGTGATAACATACTATTAGTGACAGAAAACAGAGAACTGACTTGGTGTCCTGACGGGTTTCACTACAACAAATAAAGCATGCTAACCTGTAAGATCAGTCTTTTTAAGCCTCTTAGCCACTGGATGATTTGACATTACCAAAAGTCTAATGTCCTAAATGAGAAAAATAATCACATTTTCAGGATAAAGAACAATAACACACAGTGAGTTTACATTAAAATACTAATACATTTCCATTTTTTGTGAAATTGGACACAAAAGACTGGAAAATCAATATTCTTAATTTACACATTGGTTATTTTAAGTTTTAAAACAAAAATGCTTTGATGGGTAGTCAACAAATGGGCATCTGCCTACATCTCAAGAACACAAAAGTGAAAAGGACCTTCAGAGTTTCTCAGAGGGGAGTATCTGGGTAGAGAACCACTATTTTCCTATCACTTGTTCTTAATTGATATCTTATACCACTAGTGTATGTGTTGGGACCAAAGTATAAATGATAAACTGAAAAATATTTATGATTGTATTCTGAATTTCCTTTCCAAATAAAACAGAAATTTTTTAAAACTCAAATTCATAATTAGAAATTAATTAAATACAAAGAAATACTTTTTCAATGGAAGGCACCTATTCGATAGTCATCTAATCTTTGTTCAGGAAGCTTAAACATAGCCAAAAGGATATTAATGTGCTTTTTTTGTCTTATTATTGACTAAATATGAAGTTCTACCCACCTGCCTGTTTGCCATTGTCCTTTACAATATGTAGGAGTGTTGCCTGCCAAGCATGCAGAACTACATTTATACATTATTAACTAAAATAAAATGAATGTGAAAATATTCCTTTATATTAGACAAGATCAAATATATATGCATGTATATATTGATAGATAAGATAAATATTCATTCCCTTATGATTTGTTTAATTAGATTTTCTAGGAAAATTACAGTTAATAACTGAATGCTGAATTGTTCTAACAGAATTTAAATACAATAAGAGGAACTGCACAAAATGGTTGTTATCCAAGTATTTTTATAGGCCTCTCCCAATTTTAATTAACGACTTCAAAATTGGATTATGTTGCCATGCCCTTCTATTTTCTTGTCCTCTTTTCCCAGTGTTTACTTATTTTAATTATTATTGAGACTGACATGAAGCAAAGAAGCAATTTTCCTGTAGAAGTGCTAATTTCCTACTAAGTACTTTGTATTTAGGGCATAGAAAACAAGTAGAAAATTTGGGGTACTAATAAAGAGTACCAACTTTGCATACATTTCTGATTAAACGCTTCCTTTGGGAATTAATGAAGTCATCATTTATTTTGAATATTTTACCACAATGCAAAATGCTATCCTATATTTTTGCTATTAACTGTTTTAGAAAGATTAGAAAACATAGAATAATTAGAACATTTTAATCCTGTTCTATTATTGGGTACTGAATACTCAGATAGATAAAAATTAAAAACTCACGTTAATGAACATAATATAACAAACCTCTCAGAAACCTCATTTTTCATTATTAAATATCTATCATTTATTCTACTTCAGTTATTGAGATTAAAAATTCAGTAAAACAAAATTATCCATCTTGCTGGGAAACAACTATTGATTTACATTTATGTGATTGTCTTAATACATTGCTATACCTGCCATGTGTGCAAAGATGTCTATTAACCTTCAGGATAAAGCAGCAATTAAAATTTAGAGAGTGGGGGCTGGAGAGATGGCTCAGAGGTTAAGAGCACTGGCTGCTCTTCCGGAGGTCATGAGTTCAATTCCCAGCAACCACATGGTGGCTCACAACCATCTGTACTGAGATCTGGCGCCCTCCTCTGGCGTGCGGGCATACATCAAGGCAGAATGTTGTATACATAATAAATAAATAAATCTTTAAAAAAAATACATAAATAAAATTTAAAAAAAAAAAAAAATTTAGAGAGTGCATGCTAACTGAATTGTTGCTGAAATAAATTATGACATTTTACACCAAAAAATGATTCTAAACTACACATACACACTTCTGCATGCATACATTATAGTTGTCATTCAAAATTATATATGCTTTATAATAAACATAAAATTGCTTTTTAAATTTGAATATTTCAAAAGAATAATAAAGATAAAAATTGAAACATTTTCAAGTGTTTTTGATTTTATAATATGAATGAAGAATACAACTTTATATGGTACTATAACAAACTGATAATTCATTCTCTATAGTAAACACTGATCTTGGTAAACAAGATTAGAATTAAGATAGTAATAATCGTTTTTTTTTTTTACTCTATCCATGGTTTTGGTTCTTGGAATCCATCAATCACAGTCTTTATATATTTATATATATGAAATAAACACCCCATCATGTAACTATATCCCAACTTGTGTCTTATTCTTCAGTATACTTTCCTTAAGTTTAGGTCCCTAAAAAACAATTTTTAATAGACAGTTTAAGACTTGTTTAATAATAAACTAGACATAGTTACACATGCCTTTAAACCAGCACTCTTGAGTCAGACAACCCTAATCTATAGAGCAAATTTCAGGATACCCAGGGCTACACAGAGAAACCATGTCTTAAAAAAATGATGTGAGCTGGGTGATAGTGGTGCACACTTTTAATCCCAGCACTTAGGAGGCAGAGGCAGGCAGATCTCTGTTAGTTTAAGGCCAGCCTGGTCTACAAGAGTTAGTTTCAGAACAGGCTCTGAAGCTACAGAGAAACCCTATCTCAAAAAAAAAAAACAAAAATAAAAGAAAAAGATGTGTTTGAGATGATTTTTAATAATAGGACATGGTTCTCTTTCAACATATTTATTTCAACCATGACTATTCGGGCTCACAAACAATGAAGTGACAGGTATGGGGCTTACAGGGTTCTATATCTGATCCTCTGCATATAACTTCTGGATGTTGTGTAGGTGTTTTGTGGGAGTCCTAACTGTGATAGCAGGTGGGTCTCTCTGGCTCTTTTGCCTGTTCTTGGGACTGTTTTTCTTCTGTTGGGTTGCTTTGTTCAGTCTTGGTGTAAGGGCTTTTGCCTTGTCTTATTGTATTTTGTTGTGTTGTATTTTCTTACTGGCTTTTGGATGTCTGTTCTTTTCTGAAGGTGAATGGAGCAGGATTGGATATAAGAGAGAATAGTGATGACAGGGATAATTGGGAGGAGTGGAGGAAGTCAAACTGTGGCTGGGATGTGTTAATGAGAGAATAATATTTGCAATAAAATGCAAATAAAAACAAAAATATCACTATTCTAGGGAAACAGCTCTCTACAAAAATAATAAATTATAAGAACCCTAGCCTATTGTTTCATGAATTTTATGGTTATATTTCCTCTACAATGGAAATTTTTAGCCTGTCAAATGATCCTATTGTGAAAGGATTTAGATCAAATATGGACAATTATTTACTGTGTCTAGTAAAACATTGGGCTTAATTTGAATAACATTCTAATGTGGTAAAATTATTTGCTTATCCAATAATTATTTTTCTATTGAAAATTTATGACACTCATATAATTGGTGTAGATCATGCAATATAAGACAATAATAAACCTTTTACTTTCTGGTCTTATCTTATAACTTCCATAAACACTTAAAAAAGACATTTCTTCTCAGAAAATAATGTATTTGATTATTTTTCTCTAGAAATATAAGCATGGCATTGAAAGGTGGTGTTCTTAGTAAAAAAAAAAAAACAGAAAGCTTTGGTAACTACATAGTTTTTCTTTATCTTTCTTCTCTGGATGAAAGCATTAGTTGGCTGTTATTTCTTGGCATAAATCATGTGAATTATGTGAGTTAAAACTTTGGATATAGTCTCTAGTATCAATAAATTAAAATGTACACTATGTATGTGTATCTCATTGTAGTTATTTTTCTCCTCCTCCTCCTCCTCCTCCTCCTCCTCCTCCTCCTCCTCCTCCTCCTCCTCCTCCTCTTCTTCTTCTTCTTCTTCTTCTTCTTCTTCTTCTTCTGTTTTTTTTTCCTGTAGCTTTTTGGAGCCTGTCCTGAAATTTGCTCTGCAGAGGAGGCTGGCCTTGATCTCAGAGATCTGCCTGCCTCTGCCTCCTAAGTGCTAGAATATAAGGCATGCTCCATCACACGCAGTTTCTCTCATTCCTTTTAAGTAAAAATTATTTTGAGTAATGAGAAAAGTAATCAAGGGAAATAAACTGAATATAAAAGCAGCACTAATTTTGTGGTATATAATTTTTTAACATCGCTTCAGAAGTCAGAGATAATGGAGATCAGAAATGAGGTAGGAACAAAATATGCTGAAGGCAACTTTTTATAATTTTTATTTAACCATGTGTTTTAGGGCAGAGTTTAAATAGAATTGAAATTCACTGTCATTATCACCTAAATAAAACAACAAATTAGAGAGAAAGATAAGCATATATACTATATTCATAAGACTAAGACAATAGTACATCAACATGCAAAGAAAATAAATAAATATGTGTATAATCAGGATGTAAAAATGTTTGAGAGGAAGAGAACTTCTTTATTACTTTTGTTCTATATATTAATTAAAGCTCTGGTAAAGCAGAACTTTTGTCACTGTTCCATGAACAATTTCGTTGATAATAGGTTAAAGAGGGGGAATGAATCCGGACAGAGAAGCAAGGTCTCAACAACAGAAGAAAAAAGACATCTGTACAAAGTTTGCATGAGGGTCTGGAGAATTCTATCAGATTTGAAAAGTATTAATTTTACAGAGAAAGCCAGTAATTTCCAAGTGTCCACACTGGGAAGTTCACAAATATTTATAAATCTAGCTTCAGGGATCCAATGCTCTTTATTGGGTCTACAGTCACCTGCATGTACACGACAAAACCTATACCAATCTTATAAAGACATTTTAATACCAATAAAAAACTTATTATAACTTCATGACAAATTGAAAGTAAGTTCAATGAAAGGAAATTCCAGATAATTTTTTCTATGAGCTTTTATTTCTTGATGAAATTTCTCACACATATTCTTTTGATTCATAAATGCTGACATTTCTTTTAATCCTGAGTGTAACTATTCATACTCCTTCTCTGACTTCTACCTAGCCCATCTCCTAAGTACATGATTTTTTTTGTAATCATCAGGTGGACAGTGTGACATTTGATTTAGAATACCCATTTCTTTCATTACCAGTTTGAAAATTAATTATTATAAAGACTATGAGGTGCTTTTATTGAGATAAATTGTGCTTTATTAGTATCAAAAGTTTGTATATGTTGAACTTCTGATTATTATTTGTCAACATGAAAAAGCTAGAGTTATTCAAGAAGAGGGACTCTCAAGAAAATGCTTCCATAAGATTTGCCTATTGGTTAGACTGCCCTGCATTTTCTGGAATACTGACTGATAAAAGAAGGTCCAGCCCTCTGGGGAGGTGGGTGCCAGTGAAAGTGCATAGTTCTGAGCAAACTATAGGGAGCAAGCCAGTAAGAAGCAGTCATTCATTGTTTCCGATTCTTACTGCACCCAGATTCCTGCCCTGCTTGAGTTCTTGCTTTGATATCACTCAATGATGCACCTTTTCCAGGAACTATAAGGTGAAATAAACCATATCCCCCACAAATTACTTTGGTCATGGACTATTATCACAAGAATAACCATGAAATATGAGGAAATGAAAATAAGTTGTATTTAAGCTTCAGGATAGTACCTTCTGATTTGCCTCAACTCATTAAAAATGTGTGCTTAAATCTATAACCATGTGATCTGTGTTGACAAAAGAGGTCATATTCCACTCAGTTACCCACTCTTCTATGCTGCAAAAACCAAATCAAGGTCTGGGGAAACTGGAATTTTTCATAAGATAACTAGTTGTAGTTGACAATTAGAGCAAGATAATGTAATGTGTTGCAACATATCAGAGTTCAAGGTTTACTATACTAGTAAAAAAAAAAGAGTGATAATCAAATTTTGTAGCTGAGCATTTCCTAACCATATTATCATGTTTATTATGTTGTGCTACTTGGGCAAGCACACATATTATGTTCTTTATTATGTCTACCATGTCTAAGGCGAAAATGAACAATTTTATATTTGAAACTAGAAGTGTTACTTATATAGTCAAATATCTTAACATTTTGATGTACGCTTTTTTTATTTTTTTTAAATTTATTTATTTATTAAAGATTTCTGTCTCTTCCCCTCCACCGCCTCCCATTTCCCTCCCCCTCCCCCAATTAAGCCCCCCCCCCCAGCCCGAAAAGCAATCAGGGTTCCCTGTCCTGTGGGAAGTCCAAGGAACCCCCACCTCCATCCAGGTCTAGTAAGTTGAGCATCCAAACTGCCTAGGCTCCCACAAAGCCAGTGCGTGCAGTAGGATCAGAAACCCATTGCCATTGTTCTTGAGTTGTCAGTAGTCCTCAGAGACAGAGACAGAGACCCACATTGGAGCACAGGACTGAAATCTCAAGGTCCAAATCAGGAGCAGAAGGAGAGAGAGCACGAGCAAGGAACTCAGGACTGCGAGGGGTGCACCAACACACTGAGACAATGGGGATGCTTACTGGGAACTCACCAAGACCAGCTGGCCTGGGTCTGGAAAAGCCTGGGATAAAACCGGACTCTCTGAACATCGAGGACAATGAGGACTATTGATGTACGCTTTTAAAATTACAAAAAAAGTTTCATCTCTTTTTCTTCCTAATCCAATTCAACCAAACTAATGTGAATATAGACTTTCTCTTTAATTGTCCTTTATCTTGCCTCATTCCAAATCCTAAATTTTATATACAAAGAAAAACATTATATCCAGTCCAAAAATTATGTATGTCTGATTTTACATACACACAATGCAACACAACACACACATGTGTAATTTCCTATGGAAGTTAATATATTCATAGTTTATTCACTTTTATTTTTCTTATTTTAGGAAGGAGAGAAAATATTACCTTGACAATGTTAGAATTTTATCAAAAAACCACATTCAGTTTTTTTTTTTGTATTCCACATGCAGTAATAACAGTGGTAAAATTAACCAACATTATTTTCTTAGGTCGAAAAGGTACTTCAGCTTTGACTACAGGCAGAACCTAGGAAGGTTGCGTTAAAGTAACCATTCTCATCATTGGCAGTTCTGGTACACAGTAGAGAGGGACTAAAAACGGTAAAGATGAGCAAATGTTGTACAGATGCTTATAGCTGACTTCTTGGTTTCCAACTTATTAAATGGTCTTTTTGCAAACCTATAGACTGTTATTCATGCAGATTTTCTATCCAGGGTACTTCAGTAGAGAGGGCCTATTCCGAGTTAATGAGAAAAGTCCTAATTAAGCTAGCCATATGTTCAATTGCATTTATAAATGGAGAAATAACCCTTTTTGCTGCTGATCCTACCATTGTTGTCATCTCCTGCTGCTATGGGTGTCACTGAAGCAGTTCCCGTTTCAGCATTCTCCTCGGCACTCATCGTGTTCGTTCCAGGCCTGCACTCTGTTGCATGAGATATTCTTGGCACGCACAGCAGAGTGCCTGCAATGCTTGCTTAGGAAAATATCTTTCTGAAGATCTATGTCTGTATTGAATGCAACTATGTCTTCAATTTTGCCCTGGGGATATAGATCTAGCAACGCTGCCAAAACATATTCTTTCTTTTCAAGCATTTAATCTATTCTAGAGCACACAGAGTGCCCAGGAGTTAGGATTGCCCTACATAGCCCTGGCTGCTTTTGTCATGATATTTAGGCTTCATTTTTAGCCTTTTCTTCAGCGCAGGTGTAAAGCATTTGTTTAGACTCACATCTTCACTGATGTCAGGCAACAGAACTTAAATGGAAAAGCTGCAATTCCTTGAGACTAACACAGCTGATGGGAATGCAGATTCCTTCACAATTACCTTAATGTAATCATTGAAAACTGTACAACTAAATAACTCTAAATTAATGATAGTGTCAGAACAATGACTATAATCCATTATTCATTTACTTATTTTTTTTGTATTTTATAAAAACAATGAGCTTGGAAATGGGGGAACATATATATACTGTTCGTGCAGAGAACCCAAAGTTCTTTCTGAACATTCAAGTCAGACAGTTCATAACTGCCTGCCATTTCAGACTCAGGTAACTAGATGCTTGTCACCACTGTATAAACCACACATGCCAACACCGACAAAATCACACACTCTCAGAAACAAACATGCACTCACATATAATTAAAATAATAAATTTTATATACATATCTATATAAAATCCTCTTTTATTCTGAACCCTATAATCCTATATTACACCTACAGTTTCTGGGGAAAACAATGTTCTCTATATATGTGCATAGATGTAATAGCCGTGAGAAGATAATGTCTCTCATGATGTATGTCTATACACCTTCACAGCATCTGTGACACAGACAAGGTGAATGTCAGTATATTTGTATAATTTGGCTGCTTTGCCTCTTCTGCAGACAGGAAATAAAGGCTAAAATAACCATAACAGATGGTGATTATAATTTCAATAATGACATTTTCCTGTTTCTCCATTTATATTTGTTAAACATTTACCATTGGCCAGGAATTTTACAAATAACTTGATATATCAGGCATTATTTATATTCTTTGCTGGGGCTCAAACCAAGGACCCAATATGCTTGGCAAGACTTTAATATTGATTCCTTCTTTACAGGTATGTTTATGGTACATTTGAACAAGAGTTCAAATGCTGAAGTATTTTTTCAGAGTCTGTTTTTAATAAGCCAAAGAACTGTAATTAAAAACTATTATTCTCAACAATCTGATTTTCCAAATAACATACATGTAAAATAAAACAATATCCTCACCTTCCATGTAAAGATAGTTAATCTTTCTCAATGTTATTTATTTTGTTACATGATAGGCTATTGACCTTTCATTTAAATTAGAAAGTAATTGTGTCACAACCACTAACAAGTACTCTTTTTTATACTGTAATGAAATCAATCAATAGTGCTCTTAGAGTTTAATTAGTGAGCAAGGTATTTAACCTGAATGATTACCTCAACTGTAAATATTTTTAATTTATGATATATATCCCACATTAAAAGATGTTTAAATCAATTTCTAAAGCAAAATTATAAAGTATTATCCAAGTCAATCGTAGTTATTTTATCTCTTGCATTATATGAAACTGAAATTTTTCTTGGTAGATTCAATATAAACTGAAATTTTTCTTTATTATTAATAATAGTTGGTAAATTTAACAAATGCTTAGAAAGTTGTAAATTTGGTACACTTCTCTCTTGATGACTTGATAAGACCATGTGTATAAGTTATGGTTTCTATCAGTATGAAAAGATACCATGACCACAACAACTCTTTTAAATGAAAACATACAATCTGTAAGGTCCTTGGATCCCCCAACACAGCCTGCTTCAGGACTGAGGGGTCTGGAGAGGTGAGTAAGTGGCCATAGGGACAGACAGACTGAAATGCCACTCTCTGGTACAGTCCTAGGGGACTGAATCCAGGCCCTCCAATTTCCTAAGCTTTTCTGGCCATCTGGTGGGGTGTGTTCCGTGCTGCTGGCTTTCTTTATCCCATTCCACCATGCCCCCAAACCTGGATTTTCATCTGTGAGGTCCATGGATCTCTCAACACAGCCTGCTTCATGACGGAGGGGATCTGAGAGCCTGCTCCAGTGCTGAGAGGACCTAAGGGACCATAGACCAAGAAAAACTTCAAGGTACACAGTCAGCCACAGCAAAGATTGGATCAAGACACCAAGACTCTACAGGTCTCATCTGAAGAAAGAGATGGGCAGGCGCCAATTCAAGAAGTTTTTCAACATCCTGAAGAGCAACATGGTAACACCAGAATCCAGCGAACACACAACAGGAAGACATGAACATCCTAAAACAGAAGAATTAGAAGAAATCTACTTTAAACATAACCTTATGAAAATGATGGCGACCCTTAAACAGGAAATGAAAAACTCCCTTGAAGAAATGGAAGAGAAGAAAACAAAAAGTTAGAAGAGATTAATGAATCCCGCAAAGTTATCCAAGAAAACCAAGAAAAAGCAACCAAACAGGTGAAGGATACAATTTAAGACTTGAAGACCAATGGAGGTAATAAAGAAAACACATGAGGGCTGATGAGAAGCTAAGGACAATGGCACGGGGTTTTGATCCTACGCAATGTGCTGGCTTTGTGGGAGCCTAGCCAGTTTGGATGTTCACCTTCCTAGATATGGACGGAGGGGGGAGGACCTAGGACTTACCACAGGGCAGGGAACCCTGACTGCTCTTTGGACTGGAGAGGGAGAGGGAGAGGAGTGGGGGGAGGGGGAGAAGGATGGGAAGACGGGGAGAAGGGTGGGAGGAGGGGGAGGGAAATGGGAGGCTGGGAGGAGGTGGAAACTTGTTTTTTTTTTTTTTTACCTTTTCTCAATAAAAGAAAAAATAACCAAATCAAAAAAAAAAAAAAAAAAAACCAAAGTGTGACTGGATATAGAAAATCTGAGTAAACACGAACAGGAACTGCAGAGACAAGAATAACCAACAGAATATAAGAAGAAAGAATCAGCTGAAGATACTATAGAGGAAATAGACTCATTGATAAAAGAAAACATCAAATCCAACAAATTCTTAATACAAAACATCCAGGAAATCTGGGACATCATGAAAAGACCAAACGTAAGAATAACAGGGTTAGAAGAAGGAGAACTCCAGCTCAAAGGCCCAGAAAATATATTCAACAAAATTTTAGAAGAAAACTTTCCCAACCTAAAGAAGGATATTCCTATAAAGGTACAAGAAGCTTAGAGAACACCAAATAGACTGGATCAAAAAAAAATTCCCCTCATCAAATAATAATCAAAGCACAGAACATACAGAGTAAAGGAAGAATATTAAGAGCTGCAAAGGAAAAAGGTCAAGTAACATATAAAGATAAACCTATAAGAATTACACATGAATTCTCAAAAAAAAAAAACCATGAAAGCCAGAAGGTCCTGGATAGATATGCTACAGACACTAAGAGACCACAGATGCAAGCCAAGACTACTATACCCAGCAAAGCTTTCAATCACCATTGATGGAGAAAACAAGATATTCGATGACAAAAACAGATTTAAACAACATATACCCACAAATCCCGCATTACAGAAAGTAATAGAAGGAAAACTCCAATCCATGGAAGCTAACTACACTCACAAAAACACAGGCAACTAATAACCCTCCACCAGCATAACCCAAGGAAGAGAAATACACAAACACTACTATCAAAAAATAATTGGAATTAATAACCACTGGTAATTAGTATCGCTTAATACCAATAACTCAGTTCACCGATACAAAGACACAGGCTAAGAGAATGGATATGAAAACAGAATCCAAGCCTCTGCTGTATACAAGAAACACACCTCAACCTTAAAGACAGTCACCACCTCAGAGTAAAGGGTTGGGAAACAGTTTTCCGATTAAATGGACCTAAGTTAGTGTAGTTCTTCTAATATTTAAACACATAGATTTCAAACTAAAATCAATCAGAAGATATGGAGAAGGGAAGTTTATACTTATAATGGAACAATCCATCAAGATATATTCTCAATCTTGAACATCTATGTCTCTAACACAAGAGTACCCACATATGTAAAAGAAACATTTTAAAAACTTAAATCACACATCAAACCCCACACTGATAGAATTCAACACTCTACTTTCGCCAATGGACAGGTCAACCAGAGGGAAACTTAACAGAGAAATAAGAAAACTAACAGATGTTGTGATTCAAATGGACTTAACAAACATATATAGAACACTCCACCCAAACACAAAAGAATATACCTTCTTCTCAGCACCTAATGGAACCCTTCTCTAAAATTGATCACATACTCAATAACAAAGCAAGACTCTACAGATACAAAAAATATTGGAGTAATCCCCTGTGTCCTATCAGATCACCATGGATTAAAGTTAGAATTAAGCAACAATACTAATCTCAGAAAGCCTACAAATTCACGGAAATCGAACAGTGAACGACTGAAGCACCTCTGGATTAAGGAAGAAAGAAATAAAGAAATTAAAGACTTCGTTGAATTCAACAAAAATGAAGGCACAACATACTCAAACCTATGGGACACTATGAAAGCAGTGCTAAAAGGAAAGTTCATAGCACTAAATGTCCACATAAAGAAAATGGAGAGACCTCAAAGTAGTGACTTAATATCACACCTGAAACCTCTAGAACAAAAAGAAACAGACTCACCTGGGTCAAGTAGAAGACAGGAAATAATCAAATTGAGGACTGAAATCAACAAAATAAAAGCAAATAAAACAAGACAAACAATGAATCAAAGAGCTTGTTCTTTGAAAAAATCAACATATTAAAAATAATCCTTATCCAAACTAATGAAAAGGCAGAGAGAGAACATCAAAATTAACAAAATCAGAAATGAAAAGAGGGATATAACAACAGACACTGAAAAAATTATGAGAAATATCAGATCATACTACAAAATCCTGTATTCCACAAAATTGAAAAATTTAAAAGAAAAGGACATTTTTAAAGAATGAATATCATATAACAAAATTAAATAAAAACCAGATGATCAATTTAAATAGACTTTTTTTTATTAAAAATTTCCACCTCCTCCCATTTCCCTCCTTCTCTCCCCACTCCTCCTCCCCCTCCCTCTCCAGTCCAAAGAGCAGTCAGGGTTCCCTGCCCTGGGGAAAGTCCAAGGTCCTCCCCACTCCATCCAGGTCTAGGAAGGTGAGCATCCAAACAGACTAGGCTCCCACAAAACCAGTACATGCAGTAAAATCAAAACCCAGTGGCATCGTCCTTGGCTTCTTAGTCAGCCCTCATTGTTAGCCATATTTAGAGAGTCTGGTTTGAATACATGCTCCATCAGTCCCAGTTCAGCTGGTCTTAGTGAGTTCCCATTAGATCAGCCCCACCGTCTCAGTGGGTGGGTGGGTGCACCCCTTGTGATCCTGACTTTGTTGCTTATGTTCTCCCTCCTGCTCCTCATTTGGACCTTGGGAGATCAGTCATTTAAACTGGAAGGAAATATAAGCTGAGATTTTAAAAAAAAGCCTCCAACCTAAAAAAGCCCAGGGCTGGATGGTTTTAGTGCAGAATTCTACCAGAACTTCAAAAGGAGCTAATACCTATACTATCCAAAGTAATCCACATAGTAGAAAGAGGAGGGACATTGCCAAACTCTTTTCATGAGGTTACAGTTACCCTGATACAAAAACCAAACTAAGACTCAACCAAGAAAGATAATTACAGGCCAATCTCATTCATGAAAATGGATGCAAAAATACTCAATAAAATACTGGCAAACCAATTCTAAGAACACATCAAAAAAATCATCCATCATGAATAATTTGGCGTCATCCCAGAGATATCGGGCTATTTCAACATATGAAAATCTATCGATGTAATCCATCATAAAAATGAACTGAAAGAAAAAAAGCAAATGATCATTTTATTAGATGCTGAAAAGGCATTTGAGAAAATTCAACACCTCTTCATGATAAACGTCCTGAAGAGATCAGGTATACAAGGAACATGAATAAATATAACAAAAGCAATATACAGCAAACTGACCGCCAACATCAAATTAAATGGAAAGGAACTCAAAGTGATTCCACTAAATAGAGGAACAAGATAGAGATGCCTATTCTCTCCATATCTCTTCAACATAGTTCTTGTAGTTTTGGCAATAGAAATAAGACAACAAAAGGAGATCAAGTGGATTCAAATTGGAAAGGAAGAAGTCAAACTTTCATTTCTTGCAGTTGATAATATAGCATATATAAGTGACACCAAAAACTCTACCAGAGAATGCATACAGCTGATAAAACCTTCAGTGATGTGGAAGGATACAAGATCATCTCAAAAAAAAATCCATAGTACTCATATATACAAATGATAAAGAAGCTGAGAGGGAAATCAGAGAAACATCACCTTTCATAATAGCCACAAATAACATAAAATTTCTCTGGGTAACACTAAGCAAAGTAGTAAAAGACTTAATTGACAAGAACATTAGGTCTTTAAAGAAAGAAATTGGAAGACGATACCAGAAAATGGAAAGATCTTCCATGCTCTTGGAGAGGTAGGATCAACATAGTAAAAATGGCAATCCCACCGAAAGCAATCTATAGATTCAATACAGTCCCCACAAAAATCCCAACACAATTCTTCACAGACCTTGAAGATACAATAATAAACTTCATATGGAAAAACAAAACCAAGGATAGTCAAAACAATCCTGTGCAATAAAGGAACTTTCGGAGTCATCACCATCCCTGACATCAAGCTCTGTTACAGAGCTACAGTAATGAATACAACTGGGTATTGACATAAAAGGGGACCAATGGAATTGAATCTAAGACATGGATATAAATTCACTTATGATCTTATGATCACCTAATTTTTGACAAAGAAGTTAAAATTATACAATGGAAAATGTATCTATAAAAATGGTGCTCGCATAACTGAATGTCAGCATGTAGAAGAATGATAATAGATCTGTATCTATCGCCATGCACAAAACTCAAATCTAAATAATTTAAAGACCTCAATATAAATCCAACCACGCTGTACCTGGTAGAAGAGAAAGAGGGAAGTTGTCTTCTATGCATGGGCACAGGAGACCACTTCCTAGATATAATCTCAGTAGTGCAGACAGTGAGAACAACAATAAATAAATGGGATCCCCTGCAATTGAGAAGCTTTTGTAAAGCAAAGGACACAGTCAATAAGACAAAATGATAGCCTACTGAATGGGAAATGATCTTCATCAGTCTCATATCAGACAAAGGACTGATTTCTAAAATATATAAAGAACTCAAGAAATTAGACATTAAAATTCTAAATATCAATTAAAAATGGGGTACAGTACTAAACAGAGAATTCTCAATAAAAGAATCTCAACTAGCCAAAAGATTCTTAAAAGAATTTTCAACATTGTTGGTCATCAGAAAAATGCAAATCAAATCAACTCTGTGACACAACTGTCAAAATGGCTAAGATCAAAAACACCAATGATAGCTTATGCTGGAGAGGATGTGGAGTAAGGGGAGTGATCATCTATTTCTGCTGGGAATGCAAATTTGTACATGGAAATTAGTATGAGAGTTTTTCAGAAAATTGGAAATTAACCTACCTAAAAATCCAGAAATACCGCTTTTGGGCATATACCCAAAAATTGCTCAATCAGACTACAAAGCATGTGTTCAACTATATTCACAGCATCATTATTTGTAATAGCCAGGACCTGGAAACCACCTAGATTCCCCTCTACCAAAGAATGGATAAAGAAAATATGGCACATTAACACATTAGAGTACTGCTCAGCAGAAAAAAATAAAAAATGACATTTTGAATTTTGCATGCAAATGTATGGAATTAGAAAACACTATCCTGAGTGAGGTAACCCCCACCCAAATAGATGGATATGGTATATACTCACTCATAAGTGCATACTAGCTATAAACAAAGAACATTGGGCTCTTCATGATCCTAGAGGAGCTAAGTAATGAGGTAAACCCAAAGAAAAACACACATAGATCCACTTGGAAAGTTGAAATTGACAAAATCACCTGACAAAATTGGGATCATGGGGTTCGGGGAGGAGAGAGAATGGAAGGGAAGAGAAGGGGAGAAGGGGAGGGTTGAAGAGAACTTGAGAGAATGGGATAGTCAAGATGGGGGAAGAACAGTGATGAGAGCAAAGAAAGATATCTTGATTGATGGAGCCATTATAGTGTTAGCAGAAACCTGGCTCTAGAGAAATTCTCAGGAATCCAAAAGGCTGACTCCAGCTAAGACCACAACCAATAGAGGAGAGGGGGCCTGATCTTGATTGTCCTGTAGCCAGACTGATGAATATCTTAAATATCACCATAGAACTTTCATCCAACAACTGATGGAAAGAGAGGCAGAGACCCTCATCAGAGCACTGGACTGAGCTCCTGAAGTCCAGTTGAACAGTGGGAAGAATGAGAATATGAGAAAAGAGGTCAAGACCATGATAGGCTCACCTACTGGAAAAGCCTACCTGAGCTAATGGGAGCTCACTTGTAGGAGCTGTGGGCCTGCTTTTTGTCCCGTCCAGCTCCCGCACGGCTAGCTTTATACCAGAAATAACAACACACAAATTGTATTTTTTTAAACACTGCTTGGCCCATTAACTCTAGCACTTACAGGCTAATTCTCATATCCCGATCAACCCATCTCTAATAATCTGTATAGCATCAGTCTTAACGGGAAAGATTCAGCATGTCTGACCTGGCAGCTTGCTTCATCACGTGTGTTTGGTCAGGAGAGGGGAGCATGGGCTCTGCTCCAAAGAGCAGAGCTGTTGAGTCTAAGCTTACTTCCTCTTCCTCCCAGCATTCTGTTCTGTTTACTCCACCCACCTATGTTCTTACCTATCAGGGCCAAGGCAATTTATTTAACCAATGACCTTCCTCCATCACTCACTAACTTCAGCCTGACTAGGAAGGGACAGACATAGGACCAAACTATTCCCTCTGAATGTGATTGACATTTGTATGGATGGGTCACATGGAGGGACCACTGGCAGTGGCACCAGGATTTATCCCTACTGTATGTACTGGCTTTTTGGAAACCTATTCTCTTTGGATGTATACCTTGCTCAGTCTAGATATAATAGGGAGGGCCTTGGACCTTACACAAAGCAATGTGCCTTACCCTCTCTGAGGATTGGAGAGGTGTTTGGTGGTAAGGTGTGTGGAGAAAATGGGAGGAGAGGAGGTAGTGGGAACTTTGATTGTTATTTTTTAAATCTAATAAATTAGAAAAGAATAATCTGTACTGCATGAAATAACAATACATGCTGCTAAGCAATCTTTTCTGTATAAAGGATGAGCCTCATGCTTAGTAAAGATGCATTCAGATGCAAAATATACATAAATGCTTTATTTTCATAGTATTTATTATAAAAAATAAAGCTGATACAATGCCTAAAATTATTTATAAAATTTTCTCTCATATAAGACTTATAAAAAACTTTCAAATTTGTACATTTAGACAGGTCTACTTTTACTTAATAATGTCATAGTTTGCAACACAGTCATTATTTTTCCTGTCAGTATGTTGTTTAAATATAATTATTCTAAATTTTAAAGGTGTGTAGGAGCTTTAACAGGCATAAACTAATCAACTTTCAAACTGCTTAGCTAGTGCTGACCTTTAAATGTGTATTCAAATCAATAATGGAATTATATTGTGTCCTTGGTAATAGCATTCTGTAAAACATAGTTTGATAAGAGAAAGTGTAGCAGAAAAAAATAAGTTTTTAATTATTGTAATATATTATTTGATTATATTATTACAAAAAAATGTATGATTGTCTATAAATTACATTTATAATAAGGTAGGTTTTAGTTGGTCAACCGGCTTGAGTTTCAGTTGAAGTAAATATTTTAAATGTGTAGGACATTTAATTAAATAGAAATTTAAAATTGCCTGTTAAAATACAAATCAAGTTGTATGTCAAAATTCAATTCAAACAAACAGTTTTCAAAATGCAATTTTATATTTAACATTTAACCAAGTGTAAAATTTTAGACAGTATCATGGAATGGAGTAAAGATCAAATAAATGTTATGTTTGCAGCTTCCTCAATGTCAGTAGGTGTGTATTTGAGTTTAATTTATAAAACAGGTACAAAATGTGATAGTTATGTTTTCCTTCCTTTGACATAATCATCATTAATGTTTGCCTCAGCCATCTCTTTACATTTAGCCATTATAAATGGAATGAAGTTGCTCTCTGAGTAGTGCTGGCTGTTTATCAACCTCTTTAATTCATTCTGCATTCTTGGTCAGCATGAAACAGTCATGAACACTGCTTTCAGGCAGCACAGATGCGTATAAACACTCCAGTGAAGAGGACATTCTGAACTTCAAACAATTTTACTAAATTATGTACTTGTTTTTGCAAGTATTTTCTTTTTAAGCCCCCCCCCAACAATGTAAAATTATGTTTCTTTCATGTATATTTTTTTTCTTTCTATATTTCTGCTATTGTAAGACAAGTACTCACTTTCAAAGATTTGGAGCTAGGAGACTTAGATTATGAAGAACACACAGACTGGTTTTCCAGTGTTAAATGCTAAGATTTAAAAACATGCAACATTAGCAAAACTGAACAGGTTACATTTTTGTTCTTAGGAATATATATGAATAAATAAAAACACACATGAATATTGTGGGGTGAACAATCATAATTGTTTGGTTCTGGGATCCCATACTAGGAGAAAGATCCCCTTGTAGGCACTGTTAAGATGACAAAGAACTTGTGTCATTTTAGGACATAGAGTATGGGAGAAACATAATATTTCCAAACTCCATGAGATCTATCCCATTCCAAACACTGTTAAGATGACAAAGAACTTGTGTCATTTTAGGACATAGGACAAGGAGAAACCTAATACTTTTATTCTACTAAATAGTCATAGCATAAAATTAACTCATATTGACTTGTTTCTACAGACATAGATAACTCACTCTGATCCTTTATCAGAAAAACATTTTATTGAAGTTAACATATACATTCTAATGACAAAGAAATAAAAGTTTCGAGTTCTCAGAGATAACTGGAATGTACATATCATATGCCTCCCCTCAAAAATAAAGGACCATTAGCAAGAGGGAATGGAAAGAGTGTAGGGAACTAAAGTTGAAGAAAACTTGAGGAAAACTGTTTTATGAACACAAGGTTTTTATACTCATTAAATCACAGTTTTGTGACAACTTACTTGTAATTATCAGCAAGCTCAAGCCAGAGAAATTCCCATAAAGTGGGGAATGTAGGCTTCAACTGCCCACGTTAATGAAACAGCTATTGACTCTACAGGCAGATTCAACTTATTTATTTATTTTTGTTTGTATTAAGCTATATATTTTTATACATTTCCTTCCTTTCCTCCCACCTCCTACTCTACCTTCTCCCATAATCACCATGCTCCAATTTACTCATGAAAGTTTGTTTTTTTTTCTCCTTTTCATGTAGATTAGATCCATGTATGCCCCTTTTAAGGTCCTCTGGTCTTCTTTGTATTGGGGTTGTGAATTGTAAGCTGGTTTTTCTTAGTTGTATGTCTAAAGCCACTTATGAGTGAGTACATATTATTTTGGCTTTCTGGGTCTGGATTAACTCACTTGTGTGTGTTTTTCATTATTCAGTTATCTGATTTGGCATACCTACCCTTAATATATATTATAAATTGAATTAAGGAGACCACACCAAGTATAGGTCTTGCCTTCTGGTGAAGGTTTTTCTTTATTGAGTTATCTGATTTGATGTGTGTGTGTGTGTGTGTGTGTGTGTGTGTGTGTGTGTGTCTGTGTGTCTGTCTGTCTGTCTAGGTCTTACCTTCTGGTGGTAGCCTTCATTAAAAGACATGGAAGAAAAATGTATTACTTTTTGCCTGCTAACCCTCTCTCTGGTTAACAAATTCATTTATACTGCTCCCAAGATATCCATTCACTTTTGTCAGTGCCTAGTTCTTTTGGATTCCAACATAGACCAAAAGGGGACCAATCTTAAGTTTATTCTATCAGTTCTGTTGCTAGAGAAACTCAACTAATGTAGTATATTGTGGTAAAAGTTGTACAAAACCTTCGCTGAGAGCTTTTGCAGAAATATATCTCATTCTCACAGTTTCTAAGGAAGGAACCATTTTTCTAACATTACGATGCAGCTGTGAGAAAACTTGATTTCTTCCTTTTATTTTCTTTTTCATGAATCTCAGAAAAGAAACTGTTGAGAAGTTCCCTTACTCCATCAGCATGCTCTCATTTTGTTTGTGCTTCACTGTTCAGCAATAATTGAGGGATCCACCTGAAATCCACTCTTCCCACATTACCTTCATTACTATCCTTTGACTACTGAACTCAGGGGAATGTTAAAAAAGGCTGTCTTAGCACATAGCTATCTTACTTCTCGGAGAGTAGTGATTTTTGTGTTTTCTTTTCTAAGTTAATAAGTTACATTTAGTACTTTTTATTTTAGGCTATTTTTACATACTGCTTTGCAGAAATACCCTGGGATTTCTCAAATGAAAATAGTTTCATTTGTAAGTTTTCTGAGAAAATCATAATTATTTTTATATAAATTTCTTTGATAATTTGTGGATGTTGGTTAACTTAGTACTACTAAAACGCTATATATTCTTGAAGACAGCTATTCATTATCCTGTAGTAAATTACATTATGTTCAAATAATTTTGAGGTTGAGGAAGATGGTATTGAGATTGTATTGAGGTATGGAGAATCATGAAGAGGTTTCATGTGAGAAAAGTGGTTATGTGATGTGTGTGTGTATGTGTGTGTTTCTGCATGTTCATATGTATGTGTAAACCAAATCAACTTTCCTTAATTGGTCTATTTTTTTTAAGATACAGTTCCTCAGTATGACCTGGACCTCAAACATTAGACTGGGATGATTGACAATTGAGTTTCGGCAATTTTCCTGTCTCTGCTTCTGAAGCATAGTTTAATATTGTGCAGCAAAGGGCCAACATTGTACATGGATGTAGATGTCAAACGGATTCTCATGCTTACATGGCATGCATTTACTGACTGAGCTATCTCCCTAGGTCCCTGATTTATAACAAATCTTTAAACTTAAATTTTATTTTTCTTTTAAGTACATTCCTTGGAAGGTCCCATTCTGTTATTCACTCTTCTACATACATTAAATATCTCAATGTCTTATACAATCTTTCTTGCTTATGCATTGGGTATGTTAAAAGAAAGAAATAACAATTCAATAATGAAGCAGAGTTAATTTGATAAATTAAGAAGTATGGCTGAGCTCTGAACCAAAAGAACACTGAAAATTATGCTACTGGCAGATAGTAACCAAATAGCAGTGAAATAAAATACAGAAATTACTTACTTGTTAGTGTGACATACTTGCTGTTTTTGAAATGGCATGATCAATTGACTATGATTGGTTTAAGCTTGGTTACTTGTGACTGGCTGAGAAAAGCCTACCTTTTCCAAAAAAAAAAAAAAAAAAAAAAAAAGCATGGTCCTAAATTAGGTTTCAGTTTGTTTACTTAAAAAAACCTTATGATATATAGATAGATTAATTTCAATAAATGCTTTTTGATTGAGTATGTGGACTCACATAAGAAGAATGTGATAGTTGAAAACAGTAAAAGGATGAGAAAATAATAGGGATTAAATTTATTTTTGAAAAGTATATATCTCATCCTCAGGTAATGAGTAAAATAATATAATTGACAATAGAAGAAATAAGTTAGTTTCAATAATAATGCAGAGGTAGAATTTGCATAAGTAATTTACTATCTGGTAACTTTTCATCCTGTTAGTCATGGAAACATTTAGTTTAATAATATAACAGAATTAAGATAGAATATCAATTTTCATGTATGCCTTTGCTGCTAGCATTATAAATTCTCCAGCATCACCTTGAATAATGGCAAAACTATTGACATGAATTATAAAAATTATTAATGTTAAATTAATGTAACAAAAGGAACATTACTGGTAGTAAATTAGATCATTCTTATAAGAAGACATTAAATTGACTAACCTACAACATGTTTGCTTGGAAAGAACCCTGATATATGGAAAACAAACAAAGAACATTTTTAACATGAGGATTAATCTTCATAGAAAAATAATTTAACTTAAAGGAATAAAAAGAAAATCCCCTTGAAAGGAATGATAATGAGCAAAACTCAACACAGAACTCATTCATTAATTCATATATCATACTTTCTAATTGATTATCAGAACAACACTTATTTTTTATATAGGTAATAAATATTTTAACGTTGTTGAACCATTTACATGGAGGAGAACTATATGGAATGAGAACAATAAAATTGTGTCTCCTACCAATGTCATAAGAATGTCAATAAATTTTCACAAACATGAACATTACAAGGACAGAATAAAAACCAGACATGCACTGAGAAGGTAGAAAAGCTCATGAGGCCTCAGCAGCAAACAAAGAACTAGACACAACAAAGAAATTTTAAGAGTTTGAGAAATAGTCTTCCCCCTGGAAAAACAGACCTGAATAGACAATGAATAGATAGCCTTAAAACTTGCATATAAGTAACACAATAAATATAAAAGTATATACAATAAGTATATATAATATATATACATACTAACATATGTATATATAATATAAAAATCATAATTAGCATAAAAATATTCCTGAGCTTGATGTTTCAGTCTCTAATAGATAATATGTGCCTTATTTAGTTGGCTCAGAGTCTCTTCTCTCTGTGTCCTCTATACCTCTGGCTCTTACAATCTTTCTGCCTCCACTTTTTTAAGATTCTCTCATGCTAGAAGGGAGGGAATTGATGGAGACCTCCAATTTATAATCACTCTGCATATAATGTTACCATTTATTAAAACATAGATCTTTCAGAATATTTATCCAGTAAATTTGTCTTAAATTAGCAAGTGTTTTTCACTGAAGTTGATATGTAGTTCTAAATAATTTTTTTTCTGAAATGTTCTTTACATTTCATCTTAAATTTTAAAGTAGACATTAAATGTAACAAAGTATCTCTTCCAATATTCACAAAATTCTTTAAAAATTTAAGTTCTAAGATAAACACCCTAGCAATTTGCTAAAGTAATTTTTATTAGGTTTATGTAGCTTAAAAAATAAAGCTATACACTAATGCATTGATACTTCTCTCTCAAATGGAATAGGATTATGTGTGACCCACCCATGAATATGACATGTTTTGTAACTGTAACATGAGGGACTGCTTATTGGGGTTTCTGTCCTGCCCAGGTCCCACAGTTAGCAAATCCCAAAGAAAATCACACAGAGGTCTCCATAAGTTATAAGCTGATTGGCCCATTAGCTCAGGCTTCATATTAACTCTTACAACTTATATTAGCCCATTATTCTTAGACGTTAGCCACATGGCTCAGTACTTTTTTCAGTGGGTCAGGTCACTTCCTGCTTCTTCAGTGTCTGGACAGGACTGGGGAGGACTCCTTCCCAGAATTCTCCTGTTATCATTGCCCTGCCTCTACTTCCTGTCTGATTGTCTTGCGTATACTTCCTGCCTGGCTACTGGCTAATCAGCGTTTATTTAAAACATAATTGTCAGTGCTCCAGTGTGGGTCTCTGTCTCTATCTCCATCCATCACCAGATGAAGGTTCTATGATGATATGCAAGATATTCGTCAGTATTGCTATAGGATAGGGTCATTTCAGGTTCCCTATCCTCAGCTGCCCAAGGAACTAACTGGGACATCGTCTTCGGCTCCTGGGAGCCACTCTAGGTTCAAGTCTCTTGCCAACCCTAAGGTGGCTCCCTTAACTAAGAATTGTGCTTCCGTGCTCCCCTATCCAACCTTCCTTTATCCCAATCCTCCTTTTTCCCCAAGTTCCCCTCATCCTCCCCTTCTCCCTTTTCTCTTCCCATCTCCCCTTACCCTCATCCCACCTCACCCCCAAGATCCCAATTTTCTCCCCGGCAATTTTGTCTATTCCCATAGCCAAGAGTAGGTAACTGAGCTCCCAAGGTCCCAATGAGGAGCAGAAGGAGGGAGAACATGAACAAAGAAGTCGGGACCACGAGGAGTGCACCCACCCACTGAGACAGTGGAGCTGATCTACTGGGAGCTCACCAAGGCCAGCTGGACTGTGACTGAAAAAGCATGGGTTAAAACTGGACTCTCTGAACATGGCGAACAATGAGGGCTGATGAGAAGCCAAGGACAATGGCACGGGGTTTTGATCCTACGTAATGTACTGGCTTTGTGGGAGCCTAGCCAATTTGGATGTTCACCTTCCTAGATATGGACAGAGGGGGGAGGACCTAGGACTTACCACAGGGCAGGGAACCCTGACTGCTCTTTGGACTGGAGAGGGAGGGGGAGAGGAGTGGGAGGAGGGGGATAAGGGTGGGAGGAGAGGGAGAAGAGTGGGAGGAGGGGGAGGGAAATGGGAGGCTGGGAGGAGGTGGAAACTTGTTTTTTTTTTCTTTCTTTTCTCAATGGAAAAATAAATAAATAAATAAATAAATAAATAAATAAAGATCTAACTTTCAGATGACATAAATGAAGAGAAAAAAAACATAATTGTCAGAATGCAGAATTGTCCCACACCATGTACCCACTTCAATCAATAAATAAAACTAAAGTGCCACGTTGATATTTGCTACCCTAGATGTGGAAGTCCATACTACTTAAGGTCTGATATCTGGACTATTGCCTTTTAGATTTCTTAACAGGCTATGGTATGGGAGAATTGTCTGTATTCTGTCAATCATGTTTTAAATAAATGCTTATTGGCCAGGCAGGAAGTATTGGCGGGAAAACCAGACTGGAAATAAAAATGATACAATGAGAACAGCAAAATTCTGGGAAGGAGAAAGTTGATTCCTCCCATTTCTGCCCAGACTTTGAAAAAAGCAAGATATGAGCTGCGCTGCTGAGAAAGGTACTAAACCATGTGGCTAGCATAGATAAGAACAATGTGAATATAAGCTACAAGAGCTAATAAATAGCCTGACCTAATGGGCCAATCAGCTTTAAAACTTATAGAGATCTCTGTGTGATTTTCTTTGGGGCTTTTGCTGGCTGTGTGGAACAGTGCATGACAAAAACCCCAACAAGCAGGCCCCATTCATGTTGCAAGGCTATGTTGAGATACCTAATTCATTTTGTAAAAATTTTTTGAAAGAGTTCTGCTGCCAGAAAAAGTTATTTATATTATTTTTAATGATTTTTGATAATATGGAATCATGTGGATTTTCTTATTTTTACCTAATAATTCCTTTTTTAATAGAAATTGTTTTTGTACATAATATATGCTGATTTTGTTTCCTGTCTCACTGTTCTTCCCAGTTCCTCTCCACTTCCCCTCCTGTCCAGAGCAAACATTTGTCTCTCTTGAGAAAACAAATAGGTTTCTAAGGGATAAGGATAAAATAAAACTATCGTATAAATAAAATATAAACTATCATATCAAAGTTGAACAGACCAAACCGACATTAGGAAAAGAGCCCAAGAGAAGGCACATGAATCAGAACAGATACAGCCCTATGCAGGCCCAGTGCATGTTGCCTCAGTCTTCGTGAGTTTACAGAGCTTTACTCATGCTTCTTGGTAGCCTCCTTCCCTCTTCTATATTCTCCCTTCCTCCTCTACTACAGGATTGCTTGGGCTCCGAGGATGGGAATGTGATGGAGACATATCATTAAGGGCTGTGTATATCACTGTTTTTCAAACGATGCAAATCAATTTTAAAAAGTTAAATGGTTCCAGTGTCTTTCACAATAGTATCTACATGAACTTATGTGTGATGGAAAAAAAAAAAAAACAACAACAACAAAGAATCTTTAAACTTGTATGTTGATATTTGAATGTGAAATATTTCCAATGTGTATATTTATTTGAGCCCTTTTCCTAATCTCACCCAAGTACTGATTTAAGAAACTCTGGAAATGTTAGGTATAGAAGCTTGTCAAATTAAGTAAGGTAAGTCAGCTACAGTAAGTAACTAAAGGTTATAGCCCACTATTATTCCCATGCAGATGCTGCTTTCTATTTGCCACTATGATTTTATAGGATGCAAGAACTAATCAATACATACCAGCGCCCCACTAAGTGCTACATCACGAATAACTACATACTTTAAAGTGTAGGCAAAGTAAATAATTTTGTCCGTATGTTATTTCTGTCCACTGTTCTATTGCAGTGATGAGTAAAGTCAGATAAAAATCATGTAACAGAAAATAAGAGTTTAAGTTAAATGGGATTTTTAAAATTTAATCTTGTGTACATCAAGGCATAAAAGTTAGATATATTTTCATAGCAAGCAAAAACATCACATATTAAAGTATCTCAAATAAGTACTAGATTCAATTCTTCAAATAATGATATTTTTACTGTTTCAGTTAGGTATGACATTTTTAATTACTTTTGTGCTTACTCATTTCTAAAATGTGGGTTTTTAAAATAATTACTTTCTATTAGAAACCAAATTTATTTGTATATATCACAAACACACAAAAGTACCAACAATTATTTTTATCATTTTGCCTTTTGACAGATATTCTGTTCACAACACACAAAAAAGCAAAACAACAGAGATCTTTAAAGAGCCAATTAATGTAGAGACACCTGTGGCATATGAGAAATGAAATCAAAAAAGTTTAAATAATATACTGACTTTCTGCCAAATCAGAATTATTTAGCAACCGGTTTTGTATTTCAAATAGATTTAGGATAAAGTATCAGAGTTTACATTGAGATTACAATTTTGAATAAAAATATGTTTATTCATCTCAAATTTTGTAATAAGATGTAACAATACAGACTGGGTAACATCAATGCATTTTAAATTTTAAGAATGGTTGCTTAGCTTTCAACTTTTGCTATTGTTGTACTTAAGACTTTGAGAGAAGGATTTTTGCATAAAGATTTATAGAAGAACATAATGGAAGGAAACAAATATAAACAAATGACTCAAAATGCTATTTAAATGTTTTGTCAGTATGAACTTTAAGTTTTCTGATAAAAAATGCATTTAGTTGGATGATACTACCCACATTTAAAATGATTTATTCATTTCAACAGTATTAATAAATCTTTTTAAAAGATCTTTAAGTAGCTTTAGTCCTATTCAGGAATAACAACTTTGCCCTTTGTTCTCTGTGGTTAGGTTTTGCCATTTGAAACAATTATCATGAATTTAGTTCATTGAGAAATTGCATAGTATTTACTCTTTATACGAAAGAATTTGTCCTTGTAATTTTGAGAGACATCTATCCTATCATTATTCTTACATAGTGGAAACAATGATGGTTATAACCTTTGCTCCCTCTTGAGAGCTATAATTTTGTACCATGATGTTTTACCCTCTCAATTGTTTAATATCTGCTTTCAATAGAAATAGGCAACTGAGTACACACGACACACTATATAGTAGCTGGAAGATCGTTCAAGTTCATGCTTATGCACTTTATCTGTGTGGATTCAATGATATTAATAATCAAATATCTCTAAACTCAATACTGACAGCATAAATTCAGAATTCACATATACATGCTATACTGGTTTCCAAAGTATACTATGTTAAAAGATAAGACAGTTTATCTGCTTTGCCATATTCCTCACATCTACTTATGTATAAAAATTTCAAAAACAAAAGTTCCTTTATAAAATAAATTTAGATAGAATATATATATATATATATATATATATATATATATATATATATATATATATGAAAAAATATGGACTATGTAGGATATTAAAGTAACTTCCTTGAGTTTATAATAATGACATGAGTAGAATCTTTGGTACCACCACATTCTGTTGCATCCACATCCTATTCATGCATTCTTAGAAGGAAAAAAATACTTATTAGATAGCCATTTATTGGCTGTTATAAAACTATCTGGGATTTATTCCTAGGTAATTCATTAAAACTTTGTAGGAAAAGATTATGTTAGAAAATCAAGTAATAAAAATCAACATTTTAATGATATAATTACAGTCTCAATGCTTTCTCCAATGACATCAAAGAGATGTAATACATGAGCACAGTCATTGTGCTGTTATAATTATTTGGTAAGAATTATAAGTAACAATCATTTTATTCCTTATATAATAAAAAGTTTAAATGCTAACATATGTGCAAATTTTAATTTTAAAATTGTCTTGCTTTTTACACTATGTGTTTTTTCATTGCCATTGTATAGTCTGATGTACATAGATTTTAGTTTTATTATAGTCACATATATGATGGTCTTTGTAGTGGGTACAATGGTTCATCCATTTGACCCCAACACATGAGTAGTAGAGAAAAAAGAAACACATGCTCCAGCTCAGTCTCAACTGTGAAGGTAGTACAGAGACATAAACGAAAATCTTAATAAGATGTGTCTCATAAAAAAGAAAGAGGCAAAAATAATCAGGTGATCTGTTAGCATTGTTAGCATTCTCATTAATAGTTCATGATAATTTATAGGTTCTATGATAATTAAAGAAGACTAATTTCATATAAGATGAAGAACTATTCTATATATTCTACTCTCATTTTTATATTGTGAAATTTATCACTTGATTAATAGTAATAATCTCTCAATATGATTTGCATGTGATCATCATCAACATGAAACACTGATACACTGTTATTCCATGACATTACATTTTATGAGATAGGAACATCCATAAGACACTGCTTCTCTGTGAATAGTTAGAGTTGGTTAGAGGATGTTTTAAACGATGCTTTTATTTGAGCCTCGATTATTCTATTCATAATAACTGATTTAATTATACTTGAAAAAATAGAGTGTGTTTTGTATCAAAACATATTTCAAATTTACATTTTCCATGAACGGTTCACTAATATCACTGTGTTCATAATAATAATACATACATACATACATGCCACTATTTTGTATTTATGAATATGAAATAAATTTAATCCTTTTAGTATATCTTTTTTACACAAAAATGTTAGTTTATAAACCTTTTTATTTGAAATTAACATAAAGTAATGTATGAGTATAATGATTAAGAAAAACTGTGGCTTTTACACTTAGTTTATGAACTTATCAAATATCATTTTTTTAATTTTCACTATAATCATCTCAATGTTTATACTACGCTAGCTCAGAAAGTTTAAACACAGACATCTTTTATCAAGCAAAATTAAATTATGATACAATATGATAGCTTTGATCTTCTTTCTAACTTATCAAGACAGTGAAGCAGGGTTCCAACAATAATGCTTTCAGTACATTCTAAGGAACATTTATGTTGCACATCATGTTTTGTAATTGAATGTGATTTTAAAGTTTTTCTAGAATACAACAATCATCAGTTGAAAATTTGAAAGTTTGTGTTGCATTGGTGATTCTATTTTCTCTTTAGTGAGACATCATTGTTAGAGAGCCAGTGTATTCCTACACAGTGGGCATCTATTGCAGAATGACTAATCGCTCATCTCACCCATAAAGCATCCTTATGTTGTCTACAAGGCAATGAGTAAAAGTGGTATTGTAAGCCTTGAGGGCTATGCTATAGACATCAATCTGCTTGTGATATGTTCTGCTTGTGATAAATACTGACTGCATCAGAGATTAGTCTTTCTACTTCTTTGAGGACTCTCATCCCTTTGAACATTATGTCATTTTCTGATTTAAGAAGGTTATTCATGTAACATTATTACTTTTCTCAAATCACACAGATCCTTTCTTTTTATATACAAGAGCCAAGTAATTCCACAAATGAACATAGCATCACTGTGTATAATCACCCACTTCATCTTTAGGTCTCAACTGATCTCAGTCAACTGAGTCCTTCAGTTACTATGAAGATATCATAAAGTATTAAGAGTGTCTACAACTTTATGTCAATGCAGAATGTAGGTGGCAAAATTTACTAATGGATACATAGTACATTTTCCTAAGCATATAATCCCATACTTATTATTTTATATGTTTCTAATTTTAAGGAGTTGCTTGTTAGTAGTTGGAAATAAATGTTATGTTTAAGAAATTGTGAGAGAAATTTCAGAAAGTTAAAAATAAAAAAAAAAAAAAAACAGAAAAGTAGATGATAAAATACCGAGTCAGAACAAGATTTATTTCCATTAACCAAAACAAACCACAAAGTATCAATGAGTTTGCTAAGGATGTGAAAGATTAACTAAAAGTAACAAACAGTCCATAATAAAATTACACATATGTTGCTCTACAAAGTGAACTGGCTCTTCTTTAACTATAAAAGAATGTGGGATGTAAGATCATTATGTGCCAACAGTGGGTCTACCCAGAGTGGGGGAAGTTCTGACAACCTGGAAACAGGACTTTGTGCTCCAACATAGGCTCTTCACAAACCTCACCAATCCCTAAAGGTCTGATTTTGTTACAGAGTTTTAATCATGTAATTCTACAACTTAACCTTCACAAGCTACAAAATCTCCATGATAACAATATTTTGTATCATTGAATTAGTTAGAAATTAATTAACTATTAATTTCATTTTAAAATTTGATGATTACTTACTAAATATGAAAAGTGAATCATTTCCAGATATATACACTTATGTGAAAAAATAAGTGTTGCCTTTAAGCTATGAAAACTGAATTTCATGTATTTATATATATTAAAATTTTGTATGCACATTTTAAGTTGTAATATTAAACAATAGAAGTTAAGGATAATAATGAAAAAATATTACAAATTTTGAAATTTACTAATTAGTTATTACATTTTATAATTTAACAGTTACGATCATGTATATTTTATATATTATTATACACATATATACATATATAACACACACATATATATAACACATATATAAAATAATGTATTCTACTTACTCTACCCCAAGCATCTTTAATGTTCCTCCTACCACTGTTAATACCTCTTCCGTTCTTTCTAACATTTACCTCTTTTATTTTATTTTGTAGCCCATTGTTTCTTATTAGGGCTGTCTGTGTGACTGAGGTTTTACTATTCAGTTGTCATGTGAGTTAATCAGAACCGAAGCCAATGAATCTACGTCCTCAGAAGTTTCAGCTGAGAGCTAGTATTTACTGGGCCTCTCCACACCCATGACTTACAGTTGATATTTCAAGTCCTGTGAAAACCTAACGCAAACAAGCACAGCTGCTATGAGTTCATCATTTCTGTTGCTCTGTCTTCCTAGAAAGATAACATTTCAATACCATTCTCTCTGTTTTCCACTTCTTACATTTTCTTCTGCTCATATCAGTGATTTGTCTCCGACTTTTAGAAGTGCTAGCACAAATGTCTTTTTTAGAGCTAATTGCTCAACAATATCTTATTCTTAACATCATTAACATCCATAAATATTTGCCTTCACAGCCTTTATTTTTTTAAAAAAAAGCCTTCCTTATTCAGGTTCTGAGTTGTATTAGTGTATCAGTTAAAACATCAGTTTTTAAAGGCTGTTTAACATCATATCAATTTAGAAAAAAATAGTAGTAAGTTCCTATTTACTTACTAGATAGAGGGAGAGAGGTTTGTCTTAGCTCACAGTTCTCAGTTATGGTTCATTTTCTACTCTTAAAAGCCAGCTGGACTGGGACTGAAAAAGCATGGGATAAAATCGGACTCTCTGAACATGGCAGACAATAAGGGCTGATGAAAAGCCAAGGATAATGACACTGGGTTTTGATCCTACTGCATGTACTGGCTTCGTGGGAGCCTAGCCAGTCTGGATGTTCACCTTCCTAGACCTGAATGGAGGGGAGAGGACCTTGGACTTCCCACAGGGCAGGGAACCCTGACTGCTCTTTGGACTGGAGAGGGAGGGGGAGAGGAGAGGGGGGAGGGGGAGGGAAATGGGAGGAGGGGAGGAGGCAGAAATTTTTTACAATTTATTTTTTATTGAAAAAATAAATAAATTTATAAAATTAAAAAAAAGACTTTAGATTCACAGCCTAGTGAATATTGATAACCACTTTGAGTGAGTATTCACATTTCTATCAAATTATCAAGATACTAATCTCTATATATGAACAATATGCTCTATCAATGCCTCACTGAGATATTACATATGTATATATATATATATATATATATATATATATATGTAAAGTTATAGCTTACTTACTTTGTATTATCCCACTCCTCAAAAGTACTAACCCCAAAGGGTCTTGTCATTTCTGATTTTCATGTAGGTTTTCCAGGTTAACATGAAAGTCTAAATATTTGATGCTACTCTCCCCATATAGCAGCAAACCTTCAGCACTTCTTTTGGTCCTGGCTATCTCAATGAAAGAAAAGTTTTCCAGAGACATCTATTTACACACAAGCTACCCAATTTCAGTTTTATTTACAGATAAAATAAATTCTAGTTTGTAAGTATATCATATCATATTTTTGTATCCATTGATAAGTTAATAGCATTCTTGGCTTATAATGATATTTTATTTGTATTTTAATAAATAAAGCTTGCTTGAAGATCAGATTGCAAAGCTAGCTGCATTAGCCAGCCATACAGGCCAGAGAGCGGTGGCACACATCTTTAATCCCAGAAGTCACACTAGTTAACCATAAAGACTGGGCAGTGGTGGTGCACACCTTTAATACCAGCACTAGAGAGGAATAAAAAGTGGGAGGAAAGAGGAGCTCAGGATCTCAGTGTGTAGTTTAAGGTTTGGTAAAGAATATTGCAGTCTATAGTCATATTGAGGACTGCTCTTCTGTTTGTCTGAGGCTTGAAATAGGTAAGAACTCTCTTGTGGCTAATGATTTGCTTTTCTGATCTTCAGCTTGAATCCCAAAATCTGTCTCTGGGCTTTTATTACTCATACTACATTAACTGATTCTATTCCTTGTTATTGTAAATAGTCCAACAAGGAACATGGATGTATAAACATCAGTAATGGGATATGAAGTTCTGTGGGAATCTGCTCAGGAAAGGTACAACTAGGTCATGTGTTAGTTCTATTTCTAGGTGTTGAAGAAACTGAATTTTTCCTACATCCTACTATGGAATGCTTTATAAATTTACATTTTATCTTTGTGCAGGTGATATGCCAGTCTTATTTCTATTTTTCCAAATTTTGTATGCATGTTTCCAAAACAAACACATTTAAGGGCTGCCCATAATCATAATTGTAGTTGGGAAGGTAGATTTCTTAGTCAGCTTGTGATGTCAAAATATCCTACGTTGTATGATAGCCAATCAGAAAGTAGCTCTTTTCCCTTCATGGTTCTTGTCTGTGTGCCTGCATGAGTTCCTACCCTGACTCAATGTGGTAAGACTGTGACCTGCAAGAATCAAGACAACAGGCATTCCAAGCTTCTTTATAAGCTACTTTTGTTTCTTGTGTTCATCAACCAAAAACAAATGAAAGCATTAATCTATGGATCTCAGAAATTTAGTGCAAAAAGTTATATTGAGTGGGTTTAAAACTTACACATATATGCACAAAACAAGGATAAAAGGGGTGATAAAGTTGAAACACAACAATGTGTCATGTATGAGAAGTTTAGAAGGAGGATATGGGGATGTAAGAGAATTATATTGTAATCTCAAAAATAAATGAAATAGTTACATAACTTTCATGTTCTAAATAATCACTGTAAATTCTTTCAGAGATGACTGAGGCAAACCATGGGAATATTTGAATGCTGAAGTTTTGTTGAGGAGTGACCTGGACAAACGGCTCTGTGTTTTCAAAGAAACTAAATAATCAAAATAAAAATTAACAAACAACCTGATTTTCAAGGATTTGTTCCTGTAGAAAAGCAAGAAACACTCATATAAATTTATTTGATTAAAATGTCTTTGAAAGAAAAAAGCACCTCTTTTGTTTTCTAATTTTCTCTTGAAAATTTAAACTATAAGCACATTTATGAAGTGATTACGAAGAAAGAATAATTATTTTACTTCACAAATAAAGTAAGCTGTTATGAAGGAAATAATAATAACGCTACTATGAGTACTGAGAGGTGGTAGAAAAAGAGTTAAATATTTTCTCATGCTTTAACCACATATGAGAAACTTATCTATGTCTCTGCTTTTTTTCTTTTTTTCAAGTACATATTTTATTTCCATTTCATCTGAGTTTCTGATGAAAGAAAGGTGTGTCTATAAGATTTGTGTTGATCAAGAAAGATCTACTTGATAGGTTGTTTAATCTTGATTGGCCTTTCCTAAGCAGAACATAAAAGCAGTTCTAAAAGGATTCATCAGGACATAAGGGTATATTATATGACAATGATCATTTAAAAATCACAAACTTCAGATGGAGGTTATACATTGAAGAGTTGAATGTAGGAGATACAAACATGGAAATGATGAAAATAGAGTAATCATATAGAAAATTCTCACAAGGCATAAAAGTGATAAAAATTAATAAATTGTTGAGAATCACTGCCATGATTTACAGTATATAGTAAATACACTTAAAAAACTTAATAAATAGTACTTCTGGATATTACTATCCTGAGGTGAGATTTGAGGCATATTCTATTCAGCATTTTAATCTACTCTTTTGTTATTAATTTTAAATATGATTGTTAAATTCTTTTTATATTATATTTTGAAATTTATATTTTATGTATATCATGTATTTCCATGTATGTATAAACTCATATACTATATATACTGGCACACTTTCAATATCAGAAGAAGGTATTGGCTCTTCTGGAATTAGAGTTAAATAAAACTTTGTGCAACAAGACATGGGTGCTAGCAACTGAACTTGGGGACTCTCCAAGAGCAATGAGAGCTCTTGACTGGCGAGCATATTTTCAGCACTTAGACTGTTCATTTCTTTAAATGAGATGGCATTCATCTTCCCAGTAGTGTCCTTTGGTTTCTCCTTATGTGTTCTTCCCTTTCAAGGTAATTTAAAATAAGTTTTCTAAAAATAATGAGATGATAATGAAATTGTATTACAATTTTGACTACCTAAGGTTAAAATATCTATGAATATTATTTCCATTGTTATTGAAATTATCTAAAAACTTGCATTTACATAAATGACATATGCACAACTTTAAATAATATTGGCAAAATTAAAAACATATTCTTCACTATACAATATAAAATAATTGAGTAAATAAGTCCTTGTAAACTCAGTTGATTTCAGGCAACATTTGTCATATTAGTTTATTTTTCTGTAAAATAGTCATCAATACTAACACATTTAAAACATTTATACTAATAATATTCTAGAATCCTATACTAATGCAGAATGGATTTATATTTAATAGTTAAATAAACTGTAAAAAAATATAGAGTAGATAGAATTAATTAATAAAAAGAAGTTATCCATGATAACTTATATAGGGTTTTTAAATCACTAGATAAGTAAAGATGATTAATAGTATGTTTTTCTCAACAGGAAAGAATACAAAAGAAACATTTGATTGTTTGTAAACAAGATATCTTTTCTACGTGTCAGAATGAAAGGTATGCATGTTTTTGAATGACTTTGATATGACCTATAGAAAGAGATCACAAAATGTGATTTGGTCTGAGATCAGCCAAGAAAACTATGTGTTTAAGTTCATTTAAGACCAACAACACTGTTTTCAAACATGTCTAATGACAGGTATTTCTTACTTACAATGTCTCCTATTTTTGACAGTACTTTCTCAGTTTTCAGTAATAAATTTAAAGTTTTCTACTAAAAAAAGATTATTTTTCCAAGGACTCTAACAAATATTAATGGATTTATCAACATTTTTGATATAAAGAATTCCTATATACTATCATATATACATATTTGACACATTAAAAAGATATATGTCTTAACTTTGGAAATAATGTTTAAACAAAAAAAAAGTTTGAAAATTTCTATTGTACTATACAGTCTACATAGCACAAGATTACAGTGATTTTCCAGATCAAAAATAAATTGAATAAATGAAAAGAAAGCCAAACTCATTTAATATGTGCTTGCACATAAAGAAATAGACAATGACTAAGGGGGTTCAGACCCAATATGCAATGATTAAAACTAGTAAATCATTAGCAAGACTAATCGTATTAATCAAGAAACAACCTTAAATCGTGAACTCCTAAAGAACAGAAATTCCTTTCAATTGCTGAATTAATTATTTAGAAATCTCTGGAGTTCACTTTTTGTGCTAATGGTAACATGTCAGCAATAAGTAACATTCTGAGACTTCTGGTTTTAATGAGGAAATATTCATATTATTGGATGTGACTTCATAGAACCTATAATATATAAGACACACTGACACACACACAAACACATGCATGACAATGTGTGTGTGCTTAATATGTAAATGGTAAAAAGACAGATGTAACTAAGGTGTACAATAGATGTAAATATACAAGATTCAAAAATCTTAATGTTAGCAAGAGTTTCCATTGTGAGGAAGAACCAGTGAAGATGAAGGAAAGGTAAGTCTGTAGTTAGGTTATGTTTGTGTTACAGGAAACCCTGTGGGATTTTCTACTTTGCCTTAATAATCAAGAAAATCTGTTGACAGGAACATGGCAGATTAAGAAACTGATGATGGACGCATGATCACAAGCATGTTTTATAGATTCTGGTCATTTGTAGATCCAAAGATGTTACTGCATAGAATTAGTTACCTAGGTATGAGAAAAGTAAGTGAATTGAAAATTTTTAAAAATGTGGAACGCAGGCTAGCATTCAGATGTCATTAAAAATTTTAGAAGTCACTTTTAATTTAAAAATGAAACATGAGACAGTGGGAACTATCAAGAAAACAAGAGTAACTTAAATGAATTTGTTACATTAGTAGAAGATATGCAATGATTGAGTCAAGAAATCAAAGATGGTGTTTCTTCACCTTTTGATTCACATTAAGTGATAAACTTCTGTACTCAGAACAATTGGCTATTTCAAATGTTCAAATAAATATATGAAATATGATTCACTATGTAATAGAATCTTATTTAATTATGCTTTATTAATTGTGAATATAATAACCACCTTCCAGCTTTGCTCCTTCATCTGTAAACTTCATCCTAATTCAGGTATAACTTTCTAATCACAGGAAAAAAAATTCATCCTTTCAATGTGGTTTGAATCAGTAAATCCATGAGTTCATTAATTTTAATAACATCTTGTATTTGCTAACATATTTTCTGCATTTGCATAATTTACTTTGATTTGTAAGAGGAAAAAGAAGTCTATTTGTAAGCCTAATGTTAAATGTTACCCAGGTAATGACAGAAGATTGATCTAGCAATCTGTACAGGTAATACTGCTCTCAGGACACTCCTCTCTATGCTCAGCCAGGGCAGCCCCACCTCTGAATTGGGTAGGAATGAAAGATTCAAGTGTTTCTGGTAAGTATGCTTTAATTAATACTTGCTTTGCTAGTACTGGTATTCATATCTTCCTGTCTTCATATTGATTGTTTCTCATACAGTTAGGTAAGGTTTTCAGGCGCCTTATTGAAAGGCTTCTCATAAAGATCCCAGGAAACAATTTCATCTAGAGTGGCTTAGACATGAGTGTTTTTCCACTGAGCTCTAATTTCCATCAAACTTACACCACCATTTGTTTGCAGCTCTCTCAAAAGGGGCACAAAACTACACCTATCCTGACAATCAGATTGGGGTTCTTCTGAGAAGAAAAGGTTATTGAGGAATCTGCTCTGTTTTTTTGAGATTATAATAAAGGCATTGCCCCTTCTTTCCTTCCCTCCAAAATCCTCTCATATATCCCTGTGTCCTCTTTTAATTTTTCACAAATTTATTGCATGCATATATATGTTCCTAAATATAACCTGTTAAGTTCATGCAGTGTTACCATAGGCTTGTTTTCCAGGACTTATCATTTGGTACTAAGTTTTCTGTTATTTTCATTTGACTCTCTACCTTGTCACTGTAATCAACAACTCACACATCTGTTCTAGTTACTTTGTACTTTTGGGGCAGAATGCCTGATGGAAACAACACAAGGCAGGGGAAAGTTGGTTTTGGCTCGCAGGGGTAAAGGGAGCTATGCCTATCATAGAGGGGAAAGCAACACAAAATGCATGATGGGGAAAGTGTGTGGCAGACCTTATCACACGGCAACAGACTAAAAGTCAGAGAAAGCGGGCCAGAACCTGGAGTGAGGTAACCTTCAAAGACCTGCCCCTAGTGATATATTTCTGCCAACTTGGCCTTGCCTCCAAAAGGCTCAACATCATGACATAGCTGGAGAGGCATTCAAAATACAAGTCTGTGAGGGAAAGGAATATTTTAGATCTACCCCAGCACCTGGCACCTCAGCTCAAGTTTACAAAGAGCTTACCTGTAACTTCTGACTCAGTGCAAATACTGTAAATAAAAACCTAGACCCAAGTGAATTTCAACTATATAACATTATTTTTAACTCCATGACAACTGTAAAAAAAATGGAAAGTATTTCATATACATGAACTTAATTCTGAATTTAAAAGAAATTGTTACTTTATGAGAGAGGGATTCTTTTCCAAGAATATAATTCTAAATCAGAGGTTATTTCTTATGACATTTTAAGGAAATTCTTGAAAATAACTTGACCTCTTTCTTTTCTTTATGTTTGTATATGTGTGGCTGTCTGTAAGAAGAGAACATGTATCTAATGCTTGTGGAAGTCAGAAGAGGGAAAAACAGTGCTAAGAACCAAGCACGAATTATCTGCCAGAACAGCAAGTGCTCTTGAATTCTGAGACATTTCTCTGGTCCCATATTATCATAATTAATCATTTTATTATGGAAATATGAGTATTGTATAACCCTTATTATGCTTGTTTCTGCCCACTGTGAAGCTTTCTTTTCATATTCAGGTGGGATATTTAGTTGATTTATTAATTGCTTCAAGTTTGTTTTTTCTTGTATGACCTGGATCATTTAAAGACATTGATGTTGTAGATTAGAAGGTAAGCTGTTACTTGAAATGAATGATTGATTGATCCTTGTTGGTCATTTTGGCTTTTGGCATTTGACTTTTCCTGCCTTGCTTCTTGGGAAATCTAATTTCTGTGCTGCATGCGATTGATTCTATTACAATACAGCGAACTTCTCTTCTTTGAGTATCATTTTTTCTCTCACAGCCATTATGATTGCAGTTCTCAGTGCCTTCCCCTATTCTTTGTGTTCTGTTTTGTATTTCCCCAAGGTAGTGAGCCATTTCATAAGCGTTGTGCTGTTTGTTTTGTTCAGCGGAATTCTCTCCGTGCATGTACTGCATTTAGTCCCGCTCACTTATCCTTCCTAATGTCACTTTCTTCTGGGAATCACTCTCACGCTTCTGGGTCACTGCCTGACTTTTCAAGCCAGGACATTACTTTCTTGTGTCTCTGGCCATGTTCCAAGTACACTAAAGAATACCTGACATGTACTATATGTTCAGTAAGTGCTTGCAGAAGCAATGGATTAAGTTGATTTTTTTCTCTTTTATTTCTACAATTCTCTATTTTTTTTGTTGTTAGTTGGTCATAATATTTGCTATTTCCATCTCAATTTTTATTGTCTTTATTGTGTCATAGCTCTTCCTTGATTTGTGAATTTTTCATAGCATTATGATTCTATGTGAGTACATGCTACAGAACAAACTTTAAATTCAATAGTAATTATGAATAAAAAGGACTGTGGAGTGCTCTGCTATCTATACTAGAAATCTGTGTCATACACCTTCCCCAAGGTTCAGGGATTGCTATAGAACTTAGGCATAAATGCTGCAAATTCCAGAGTTTGTTTAAGACCAGAGCTAAACAAAAATAATCTTTTCTGGACATGACATGACTTATACTTTAATGAACTCATAGTATCTGGAGATATCTCTAAAAGACCTGTGCAAAATTAATCCATCCAGCATTCTGTCACTGATTAGGAAGGGGTTGTGATTTTCCTTCAAACACAGAGTTGTGGATAGATCATAGCTTTAAGGTAAAGAGATTCAATTTTATTTAAATTCAAAGCTCCTGGTGAGGGGGTCATGCCATAGTAGATGGCCCAATATCCAGAAGTATATATAAAACTCAAATTATCTCAATTGACTTTTAAACACAACAGAAGAGGGTTGGAAATTAGGGATTTAGGACATATTTCAGGACAGATATTGAAAAACTTAAGGGTAGGGTTTTGTGTTGAATATGATCAAAATACATTGCAATATCTAAATAAATTAAAATTATTGTTTTAAAATTTGAAGTTAATAGGATAGCATATCTAAAATAATTAATAATATAAAAATTCAATGCAGTATTACTATTATTCACCTATCAAAACTTAGAAATGTAAAGTAACTTTAGAAACTCCCATGCTAAACTAATGCAATAGATTAATTCAACTTTATTTCCTCTTCCTCTTCCATATTCTAAGAGAGGGCAGGGTACCCTGCCCTGTGGGAATTCTAAGGCCCTCCTAGGCTCCCTCCAGGCTTAGGAAGGTGTGCTAGGATCCCAAAAAAGCCAGTACATGCAGTAGAGACAAATTCCAGTGCCATTATCGTTGGCTTCTCAGTCTTCCCCAATTGTCAGCCACATTCAGAGGGTGCAGTTTGATTTCATGCTTGTTCAGTCCCAGTCCAGCTGGCTTTGGTGAGCTCCCATTAGATCAGGCACACTGTCTCAGTGGGTGGTCCAACCCCTTGCAGTCCTGACTTCCTTGCTCATTTTCTCCCTCAATGGTATTATTTATAAAGTAATATAAAAAGAGAAAACAAACACACTCAAAGATTAGATTTGTCAGTCATTTGAACATTCAGGACCATTGTCAATTGCACTCTCCTGTTTATTCAGGTCTCCTGATTTTTTCACAATTGATATTTTGCCTTTCCTGTAGGAAAAAATATAAATTTAAAAGTCCAATAAAAGACTATTTTCAACGGAAAAAACTAATTCAACTTTATTCTCACTAAATCCGATAATGTGTGATTGTGATAATTGTGAGTTTTTATGGTATGTGTTCTATTTAAAAAATCCTTTCAGTGGAGAACACACATATTGCCGTAAGGTTTGTATTGTGGTAAGAGTTAAGATTAAATATTAGGTTATTATCTTGTAGTATATCATATTCAGTGTACAAGAAGTTGTAGAAGGGATATATATCAAAGACAATAGAAAATATATTTGATTTTATATTTTTAACCTAAAAAATTTTAAAAAAGATAAATACTTCTGACCAGATGATTATAAATAAGCTAATGAAATGTGAATTATTAGGAGTTACTAGAGTTAAAAGGAGGAAAAAAGATCTTCACAGTAAACAGAAAATTAGGAAAAACCAATATAAGGGTCAAGAGGTAAATGTACAATAACTTATTGTTCCAGCAACATTACAAGTCATGAAGGAACAGGCCAGTTCTAAAGCCTTTAGATCACCAATAAGTATTCAAGGCTCTAATAAATAAAGATGCAGAAAGAGCTATTGAAGTAGAGAAAAACAAATCTGAATGCCTTACAAGAAGATAGTTGAACCTATCTCTATGATAAAGCAATTATTTTATTTCCAATATAACTGAAATGAACTTGAAGAACACTCAGACTCTCTCTCTCTCACACACACACACACCATAGACATTTCTATGGCTGTTGGAATTAGCAAAATAAATGATGTTGATAAAGTTTGCAAGAGAATTATTGCAGAATAGCTAAGCATAAGCACCAAAGAAGGTCTCAAGAAAATGGGCATCCAAAGTTGAAGACTATTAAGTTCAGAATATATATACTATGGCAACACGATTTGAAAAAAAATCATTATTAGTTGATTTGCTAATTTGAAAAGCCTAGACACATACACATAAACAAATGTGTACAGCTCCATTAGACGATTAAATTTTAAGGAATCATAAGGGAAATGCACTAGCTACCTGCTTGTCACTACAATCACAAATTCAATTTAGAAAATGTCCTAAAGGAGGAAACACTTATTTTGGCAGGTGGGTTTAGAACTTCATCCCACATTTTCTTGATTACGTTTCTGAGTAATGCCATGCTGCACTGATTTAAAAACATTTGATAGTACTCTTTCTGGTGTGAGGTTGTTGAAGATCTTTTCCCATTCCATAGGCTGTCATTTGTCCTTGACCATACAGAAGTTTCTCAGTTTCAGGTGATTCTATTCATTAATTGTTGCTCTTAGTATTTGTGCTACTGGGGTTATATTTGGGATGTAGTCTCCTGTGCTAATGAATTCAGGTGTACTTCCCACACTTTGATTAAAGAATGCATTAAAAAATGCGGTAATACACGAGGGAGTACTACACAGTGAAAAAAATAATGATATCTTGAAATTTGCTGGCAAATGGATGGATCTAGAAAACATAATATGGAGTGAGATAACCCAGACCCAGAAAGACAAATATAACATGTACTCACTTAAGTAGTTTTTAGACATAAGGCAAAGAAAAACTAGCCTACAATTTACAACCATAGAGAACCTAGACAACAAAGAGGACCCTAACAGAGACACACATGGATCTAATCTACATGGGAAGTAGGAAAAGACAAGATCTCCTGAGTAAATTGGGAAAGTGAAGATCATGGGGGAAGGTATAAGGGGGAGGGGAGAGGAAGCGAGGACAGCAGAGAAAAATATATTGCTCAATTAAACAATAAAATACATAAAGATTCCATTCAAAAACTGGAAAAAATTAAAGAACATTTGACAGAATTGTTCATATCTTGGAAGAAAGCAAGGTAAGAGAAGTAACTGTAAGACTCAGCTAGCTTCATTCATCCTGTTTCTTTTATTAAGTCTCTGTTAACTTACCATGAGATGGAAATGCCCCCTTTAGGCAACCCATTTGTAAACAAACTCCCTGGTACACATGTCTGCCTCAACAACCTGAGTGACTTTAAATCCAAGTGAGTTGGTAAAGTGAAGTATGTGCAGCTTGTCCTTGACAAAAATACCCTCATGTGCCATGTAAAATATGCCCTTAAGGGCATTACCTTTGTGAAGACTGGTTCTTTTATGAGTAGGAACATAACTTAGCAGTATCTGGCAGAAAATGCTGGCAATATGATATGTTCTAATTTGGTAAATATTCCTACAGTTTTTAGCAATAATTAGGAATGTAGAAAGAGTCCTTCCTTATAATTTATTCATATCAGCTTGTACTAATTCAGAATAGCAATGTCAGTGATAGAGTATTGAGTCTATAGACATTTTTAAAGTATCCTGCTCAGGAAGTGCTAAGTTCTCAACTGTTACTGTGTAACAGCATGTTGGTTATTTTAAGTATACTTTTATTAACTTATGTGTGTTCTTTTCCAAAATATACTTTTATTTAGAAATATAATTTCATTTCTCACAGTGGTGAGACATATGTATATAATTCTATAACTAGCAATGAGATTAGCCATACTATTACTATCCTGTTTATAATATGGCACAACAAGGAACAGTTTGCATAATTCATGCAATGAAATAATTTTGAGAAGAAAATTAGTCAGGGATTAGTAGTACCTTTTTAAACTACCCACTCTTCTTCCCAAGGATAACAACAAGAAAAAAGTCCATGATATTAAGGCAATTTGGAGATTCTGACAAGGAAACCTGTTGTTCAATAAAGAGCTGGGTTTTGTAAAAGAAACTGTTAAAATCAAAACTCTATGTAGAAATCAGAAATGGTGGGTGGGGTCCACTTGAGTTTAAAATAATATAAAGAGACTGATAATTGATAGATGCAGGATTTCTATATGTTGTTCAGTTCAATTCATGGGATGGGGTGTAAGCAAAGTATTTTGAAATTACATTAAAGTACAATTTATTAAACCAGAGAAGTGTGAACGTGTGTACACTCTGTCAAAATGTAAACTCATTGATATTATGAAGTTTCTTATGGGAAGCAGCATTTTAGATGATATATGCAAGATTATTTAGTAATTTTTTAAATAAATAAAATATTATTTTAGTGTTATAAGTGTTTAGAACAAATTCAAAATTGAAATAAAACACAGACACACAGAAAGAAAGTCATCCATAATATCTTTCTCAAATTAGTTGCATAATTAGTTACTACTACCTAATGACCTAGGTAATGACAGGAAATAGTCAAGCTGTTTGGATCTTTGTGCCTCAACTTACATATATGAAAATTAGCCAACAGGATTAGATTATATCTATTATGCCTATTATGAATTATCATTCATAATGTTTCCTTGAGGTTTTATGTAATGGAAGTTTTACTTTGAGTAGTAGTGGAAAGTTAGATTATATGTAAAATATAGATTACTATGACAAAGGTCATATTTCAAAAGTGTTGCATTTTTCAAAATTTTCAGATTCTCAAAGGATGAAAGATATAATGAAAGAAATTACAGATAGAGACATAAGTGAATGCAGAGAGCCCTGTGTTGTTGAAGCTGACTACAAACAATAGTAAATTGAAGAAATATATAAAACAAAATTCTATCTGGAATCTAAATGCAATCAAATACTTTGCTAAAAGTAAGGAGATTAAAAAGGGTATTTTCTCATCATGAGAGAATGGGATGGGGGGACTGAAGGGATAGAATGGGAGAGCAAGAAAAGTGATATCTTCATAGAGAGAGAGACTATTGGGTTAGGGAGAAACCTGGTGCTAGGGAAAGTCCCAAGAATGACTCCAGATAAGACTCCTAGCAATAGTGGACAGAGTGCTTGAATTGGCCTTCCCTGTAATCAGATTAGTGACTATCATCATACTCAAGCCTTCATCCAGTAACTGATGGAAATCAGATGCAGAAATCTATAACCTAGCACCAGGTGGAATCCAGTCTAAAAGAGGGAGGAGGAAATATATGAGCAACAGAGATTAAGATCGTGATGAAGAAATCTACAGAGATAGCTGAACCAAGCTCATGGAAATTCATGAACTCTAGATTGACAGCTCTGGAGCCTGCATGGGACCGAATTAGGCCCTCCGCATGTAAGAGATAGCAATGAAGCGTGGACAATCTGAGGGGCCCCTGGTAGTGGGACCATAACCTATCCCTTAATCATAAACTAGCTTTTTTGGAGACAATTCCCTATGGTGGGATAACATACTTGGCCATAATACAGTGGGGAGAGGGCTGATCCTGCCCCCACCTTAATGTGTCAGACTCATGGGAGTCTTTGCCCAGTGGGAGGAGTCAATGGCAGGTAACCTGGAAGGAAGGAAAGCAGTGTGGTAAAGAGAGAGGGGTGGGCCTGCTTTTTGTCCCAGCTACCCAGCTAGCTGTCATCCAAAATAATTACACAGAAACTGTATTCATTTAAACACTGCCTGGCACGTTATTTCTAGCCTCTTATTCACTAACTCTCACATCTTGATTCAACCCATTTCTAATAATCTGTGTGCACCACGAGGTCGTGGCTTACTGGGAAAGATCCAGCATATCTGACCTAGTGGCTGGTTCCATGTCGGCAATCTCTGACCCTGCTTTCTTCCTCCCAGAATTCAGTTCTGTCTACTCTGCCTACCTAATTGCTGTCCTATCAAAAGGCCAAGGCAGTTTCTTTATTCAACCAACAAAAGCAACACAAATATAGAAGGACCTCCTACACCATAGCAGGACAGGAGGAGGGCTATGAGGGAGGAACTCTGGTTAGAATGTAAAATAAAATAAAAAAAATAAATTTATTTTTAAAAATGAAATATTCATTTACACTTAGTCATTTACACTAAGAATTTTTTTTTTTTTTTGATTTTTCGAGACAGGGTTTCTCTGCAGCTTTTGGTTCCTGTCCTGGAACTAGCTCTATAGACCAGGCTGGTCTCGAACTCACAGAGATCCACCTGCCTCTGCCTCCCGAGTGCTGGGATTAAAGGCGTGGGCCACCACTGCCAGGCTTAAGAATTGTGGTATTAAGGTAAGATTCATTATAACTAGGCATGTCCCACTTCTATATAGAAGCAACTTTACCAAAACTTTTATAAACCTACTCAATTTACTCTGAGTTAGTATAAACAAGAAACCTTAGTGAGACATAGTACCTGTGTGTTTTCATTATGCATTGTTTTAAAGAAGAAAGCACAGATTTCTGAGGAAAATTTGATACATTTTTTTTTCATTGTATCTCAATGCACACAAAGATTCATCTCAAAGAGAGGTTTCCAGAATTCAATTCCTTTCCCACTTTATTCTTTCTTTTTTTAGGGATTTTTTATTGATTTTTATTGAGCTCTACATTTTTCTCTGCTCCCCTCCCCGACTCTCCCCTCCCATTCAACCCTACTACAAGGTCTCCATGTTTCCAATTTACTCAGGAGATCTTTTTTTTTTTTTTACTTCCCATGTAGAATAGATCTATGCATGTCTCTCTTAGTGTCCTCATTGTTGTTTAAATTCTCTGGGTTTGTGATTTGTGGCTTGTTTTCTTTGCTTTATGTTTAAAAAAAGCTTATGAGTGAGTACATGTGATAATTATCTTTCTGTCTGAGTTAGCTCACTCAAAATGATGTTTTCTAGCTTGACCAATTTTTCTGCAAAATTCAAGATGTCATTATTTTTTTTCTGCTATGTAGTACTCTATTGTGTAAATGTATCACATTTTCCTTATCCTTTTTGAGAAGGATTCTAAATGAAAAGTTGAAGACTGCTAGGTACATGTAACTTAAACTTACTTTTTCAAGTTTTGCGATTCTTTCTAGAAGAAGGCTAAATTCATAACAATTATTGACCTAAAACATCATCCATGTCAACCATATTCTTGCAACTAATTATAGTCAACTAATTCTTTTTGCCTCATGATGAAGTTTGCTGTGCTCATGGGAGCTGGAGCGTGATTTACTGAAAAAAATCTGTATTAATAAAATAATAGTTTGGGGGATGGCTCAACATGGATGTGAACTATTCGGAGACTTGTGTTCAATCACTGAAACCACAGGATGGAGATAACTGACTCCCAAATGCTGGTCTCTGAACTTTATATGTATGTGATATCCAGTGAGAGTCCACATATTTTGTACAATTCATTATAAACATGTAACTATACAACAACAACAACAACAACAATAATAATAATAATGGTAACTTAAAATATTAAGCAAAAAGTGTTTTTATCATGCCTTGTCTAACTTTCCTGGCTCTCTCTCAATTCTTCTAATATCAGGCAAGAATGAAAGCTGCTACTTCAGAACACTTCTGCTGAAACTTCAATGTGCACCATCACCTTTCTTGAATCATTATCTAGTATGAAATGGGCTCTTATGGAATATCAAGAGCTTCAATGACTACACTGGGTCTTAACTACTAGTAGTTTTTGTATGTTCTCCAGCGCAGAAGAAAATGCACACTTAACCTTAGGCTCAACCATTGTTTAATTCAAAGCAATTAGCTCAATTTTAAATCCTTACCTGACTCAGATCATCAGCAAAAAATAAAACCTCATACAGTAGAGATAGGATCTCTGATAAAGAATGCATTATTTCTTCTGTGGCTTTTGCTACCTATTTATAAATACATAATTCATCTTTTAGTAATAAATTTTAATTTTTTGTTTTAATTATATTGACACAAGAGTTCATGATGTATTTTCGAATGGGGCCTTTTGGAATAATTTCTAATTTCAGAAGACTAGATAACCTTGTTTGGAGAGTGTCAAAAAAGGATAACTAAAAATAATGATATAAATCAAGTCATTATGTACAAAACTAACATTGGGAGCCTTCTTTTCCAAGAGAAAGACTGTTAAGAAGAAAAACAGGTCACGAACAGTGAACACTGAGAATCCTGAGTGAGAGAAAATACAGGAACTATTTCACAAGGAGAGGTTTGCGAGTTTAACAATAATCTAGCTAATTATATCGAAGATGACATGAATTAAGTGTTGGGAGCAGTGAGACCCCAGATCCTGAATTTCTTGTAATCCCCTGATCTGAGTGCCTACAGCTGCTCTGAGCAGGAGACCTTCAGGAGTTCCTGATGGCAGGAGAGTGGTTTCTGGTGGGTTTGGCTGGGGCGTGGCTATCTCTATACAATCTGCCCCCGAAAACAATAAAGGGGGTATTCTTGGGGAATTCAAGGATGGCCCGTGGTGCTGTCTCTCTGTCTGTTTGTGTCTGTGTATTTTAACCTCCAGCTCCCTTGCCCGAAGCTCCCGAACTGGGTGCCTGCGCACCAAGCACAGACACAGGGGCGTGGTGCGCCGCAAATAAGTCTTTATGAAAAGCACAGGGTGATTGAAAAAAAGATAAAGGATAAGCCATCATAAATAAATTTGAAGGACACAAAATTTCTAAAAGCACCATTCACGTTTCCTTCTGGGTTTGCAAAGTTCTGCAATTTTGAATAGTCTTCTGTCTAGATTGATAGCATATCCTCGTCTATAAAATGCGGATCTATGACAGAAACAGCTAATCTTTAAATAATGAATTTTAGTGACCCGTGAATCCAATTTCAAAGGTACTATAGCTTTGCAACACACTGCAGGGTTATGATTTAGTATAAAATATTGAGTACAATAATGCCTTTAAAATGTTCTCAGGAATTAGGTTGATTATACATGAGCATTCACTGAGTGAGTCTAAGAATGTAAATTATTTCTTGGAAGCGTAACTTAATCTTGAATTGTTTCAGAAAAGATAGAGTAGAGGAGAGTGATGAAAAGTTTAAAATGTGCCAAATCTTATAGATAGCTGTTTGTGTTCTACAGATAATAGATAATGGAAGCTTCAAGTGCACTCTGCTGCTTTATCATTTTAAAGTGATTTAGCACGTTTCTGGACCCTGTTCTTCAAGCATTCAGTGAAACCCTCTCTAGTACTCAAGAGTTGTCCTTGTCACCCTTATATTCCCAATCAGAAAGAAACCGCAGGGAATATGGTACTCCATCATTGAAATATTTGAATTCATTTCCAGAGGGACAAAAATATTTTATCAATTGAAAAGGACAAAGAGGCATATTCTTCTTTTTTATAGTACATGCATGTAATTTGTACTGCCTTATGAATATCTTTCACTTCCACATAGATCCTTATGGCTAATGAGGTTGCATGCTTGCTTTTCACGAATTCGATGATAAATTTACAGCCAAGACCAGTCTTGTTTTCTCATTATTCATTACTTTCCCTGAATTAAGACAGAATTTACAGTGTGTTCTGCTTTAAAGTGAATTATGGTACATGTGTCAACATTAACATATAGTCTTCACTTTTAGATCTCAGTGTCAAAATGTTTCAAGGTTTCTCTTGGATCCATGCTTCTATTTTCTATTGTTATTTCTTTGTCCCCAAAGATGAAGGCGTTTACTAATATAGCATTGATATCGGATGAGAAATAATTGATCACACCTAACTTCATCAGAAAAGATCAGTGACAATTACTCACACAGTTGAATCCAAGCTAATATTTCCCACCCAATATCTTTGGCTTGCCTAGCCTCCTTGCCTTAGGATATTTGTAAGGATAACAACTCATGACTCAGTATCTGCATATAAGTGTTCCGTAGCTTGATTTTATGGAGTTTGTTCTGATTTTGATGTGATTTACTAAAAAATGAGGATGCAAAGGGAAGTGAGTAATGTCTCATATGTGGGTCTAATGCACAAGCATGCTTATGACTGCTGCTTCTTAACTTATACTTTCCTAGATAATTTCTGTTGTTCACTAAATGTAGCTGCAGCAACCAAGCAGCATTTGATTTCCTTCAATTATCTGTAAGTTGGTAGTGTTTATTCAGGATCGTCTCCTGATCTGTTTCATGCTACCATACACGTGCTTTTGCAAAACAAAGTGTTTTCAACCAGGTTCCGTGCTTTACTTAACATAAAGAGATCTTTGCTGGGTAGAAAAATAGTAGCTTTTCTTTCTATTTTACCCCCATGTGTCTGTGAACAATATGAAGCAAATTCATGAGTTGTTTATGTTAAGTTACCTTGAAACTTCTTTTTACAAGGTTATCATCAGTTTTTTTCAATAATATAATAGTATATTAAAGTAAAGTGATTGCATAACTGATGTACTAATGAGTTAGGGAGATATATTTGTGCACTGGTAGTAGGACTATGGGGACATTTCTACCATGGATATGCATATACACATAACTATACATAGTGGCAATTTAGTCTTTCATAATACAATTATTATTGTTGCCATTATTATAATCATTATTATTATTTAGACATTTCCATAGTATTTATATCTGCATAAATACTATGGTAACCATATTATTCATGAATCTAATGTATCATCAGTTTTCTTAAGTCTTCTCTATGAACATAGACTACAGAATTTGAGATTCACTAAGCCCCATTCCCAATATGTTTGAATCACATGTTTGTTATGCTATTGCCTCAGTCAAATTGTAACATAACGAATAGCGTTCTAAGAAGTTGTTCCTAACACTTTTCATTCAAACATGTATTTAGCTATGTTTTGCCCATCAGAAACAGTCACTTGCTCTAACTTTTACATTTATTATGTTACTAATGTATTTACATTTGGTAAATAGTTTGTGTTACTATCCCATGGATATTTTGAAAAATATCAAGTATATAAATCTTGTGTATTTTAGAATTGCCATCATTTACTGCTCACTCATTAGAGACTCTACCTTATTAGGACAGAACGATATAATGGTTCTACATTATACTCACTGTGTAAATACACGATGTAAATCTTGGTATTTAAAGGAGCCTTTTGCTATGCTTCCATCTGCAGCTATAACCATTGCAGCACTAACCTCAAAACAACCCACAGTGGCTGTTTCACAGTAAAAGGAAGGTGGGCATGAATATGATGGACACGTTCAGTTCATCTTCAGAGAGCAACTGTTTGGAAGTCTCTCCAGAGTGATATGGTATCTTTGAAAATATGGATAAGCATCTCCTTGTTAATGTATTCAAAATTAGCTTTTCTAAAATAATTTATAACATATGTGTTCATGTACCATTAATAAGGAGTAGTAAATGAATAATATCTCTAACTGGAAGGACAGAATAAAATTCTATTACACATAAAATAATTTAATATACTATTTTACAGTAAAACAGTGTTGTGTGTGTTAAGCATTTTGCAACAAGAAGGACCATGACTTTTGTATTCCATCTCTTCTAGGATATAAAAAGAGTCATTTTTAGTAGTAAATCAAATTATTGTCAGAAATTTGTGAATTAACTTTAAAAATACTCTAAAAGAGGTGCTGCTCATGATTTTTTCCTTTTTCCTTTAGACATTACTATTTCCATCATTAAAACAAAGTGACTGAAGGCAGAGTTCTATTTCTTTAATAACCAAGGAGGGAAAGAAAGAACAAAGAAAGAAAAAATAAACAAAGTTTCAATAGATTATGCATATATAAAAGCATATAACTTATGACTATAACACGAAGCAGTCAAGAGGAGTGTGAGACAGAGAGAACACAATTCTTCTGGCTCTACTGTATTCCATACTTGCTGTTTCCGAGGTTTTCATCGATATGCACACAAAATGCCAACTTTTACAAAAGCCTGCTATACCTAATTTCATTGAATATATATTTGTAAATTATTGTAGGAGTAATGTTATTTTAAATGAGACAAACTTGAAGCAAAGTATCTTAAAATCATGACTATTATGAAAGTTTTACAATGAATTCATAAATAATTTCAAGCATGTTTCTTATTAATGTTTTTATAATAATTTTAATAAGCATAAAAGCACATATATATTAATGTATCTATATTATTTGGTTCTGCTTATATATATCCACAAATTACTTTGTTTGGGTATATATATATATATATATATATATGTATATTTATCTTCAAATTATTTTATTTATATCATCTAATTACTTTGAAGATCTATCATCTATCTATCTATCTATCTATCTATCTATCTATCTATCTATCTTCATTGATATAAACATCTGCAATTACTCCTAACTATATAAGATAAAGTAAAATAACAGTGTAAAGGCAAATATGAAGTTTTACTACATTGTCATATTCTGGTATTTTTCTATTTTATTTGTGTATTAAGACTAGCATCCTGAGCTTCCTGCTTAAACAAAATCCTAGAACATGCTTCTCTAAAAAAGCTGTTCCCCTAGTTAACACCAGATGGCAATACAAACTTTTCCATTTCCTTAAAAGGACCCAAACAAATGGGATGAAATTGAAAAAAAAAAAAAAACTTTTATTGAGTAAATTTATCTTATTTCTGTTTTGAAGGTGATCCAATATGACTAGTTGCTGTACAGCAGAGTACTATTCCAGGTTAGCATGCTTGCTATTTTACTTCATTTTTAAAATTCCATTTTCATTGAAAGCAGAAGTTATTTCAGAACAGTAAATCCTGATTATTGTTTCCATTCCTCAAAGGCTCTTGTATCTTCCATGTTTCTCCAATAACCCTACTCCACACTCTTCTTTCTCTGACTCACTAGATTACAAAAAAAGCATCTAAAAATAATAATAACAAAATACATTGTGTAAGATAAAAACAAACAAGCCATTGGTTAAATATGAATGCTTTAATTAGTTCCCAAAAGTTTGTGTTCATTTGCTGCTGAAATTTAAATAATTTTCACATGTTCCTCACAAAAATATCCATATTGATCATGCATAAATACACCAACATAGCAATATCTTTAATAATTTCTTATCTTGACTGGCACTACTTACTGATTTTTGAGATTCTTTGGCCAACCTTACCAATTAATTCCTGCAAATTGACAAATGTTATGTGAAATAGCTCATTTTAATGATTAACTATAGTTTTATATTGTTTATTCAATGAAAGATATATAAATGCAATTCATTAAATAAAGTATTTGAACACAAGTAATTTGGTTTATACTTATGTTAACAAAATACAAATTATGGTATTTTATAATTAAAAGAATGAGATTCTTATAAAATGTGCATTCCTTTAACATTACAGCTTCTCTTAATTATTTTTAAAAGACATAATTCTCAACACTCTGATACACAAATGTTTCTATGGACAGGGATATCAATGTTAAAAATTGTAAGGATTCATGCTCTGTAGGACCCAAATAATATACATTTTCACTAATCTATAACGTAGCTTTACTTTTATGTGTATTCAAAAAATATGTGAATCCCAGGTTTTTCAAAAAGCTATCAGCATATGCATTTTAAAAGACAGATATTTATAGGATTTTCTATAACATCATATGTGCGTATCTTTAATGCGCACATGCATGTATATGTTAATGGGTTTGCAGATACCCGTGCGAGTAAGCAAGCATACACAACTGTGCAGATGTATATGGAGGCCAGAAGACAAACAAATTTGAGCATCCTTTGCAGATACTCCTCC